>NC_090419.1:13597310-13777831 GCF_036365525.1 Heterodontus francisci
TCTCCCAATTGCGTCAATCCGGCGCTGAGGGCTGCAAAGGATTTTCGACACTAAAGAATTCCCTTTAGCCTTGGTGCTTTAATTCAGCAATATTTTGAGTTAAAAGACTTGGGTAATTTCTGTGGGCCCCGCTTGGCCAACTGGGAGAAGGGGGGTGCCTGATGTGAGTTGTACAGACTAGCTTTGTTATTGACCTGTGCTGAATGAGTGGAGCTCAGCCAGATAGCTGTTGGGGTGCAACAGTTGGCCTTAACTAGGAAGGAGGAAATTACTGTGTGACCCCACCCCCCACCTGTTTGTGTATCAGTTGTGGACAGGATCCAGCACAGCTGCCATGTCCTCTTGGACACAGGAACAGAAAAAGGCCATTCAACCCCTCGAGCCTGTAGCACCATTCAGTTAGATCACAGTTCTCTATCGCTCGATAGCCATACCCAACAAAAATGTGTTCACTCCCATCTTGAAATTTTGTTTTGTTCCCCTCCCCCAGCATTTTGGAGGAAAGAGTCGTCTTTGTGTGGAAGAGGTGACCATTCAGCCCCTTGAGCCTGTTCTGCAATTCAGTGAGACCATGGCTGATCTGCCCCCATATCCCCGAATACCTTTGGCTCATAAAAATCGATTGATCGCAGATTTAAAATTGGCAATTGATGCTGGGTCAGTTGTGTGTAGAAGTGTTTCCCAACTTCACTCCTGAAAGGTCTGGCTCTAATTTTTCGACTGTGCTGCCCTAGACTCCGAAACCAGCGGAAATAGTTCCTCTCGCGCGCTCTCTCTCACACTCTACCCTATCTGCTCCCCTTAAATATCTTGAAAACTTCGATCAAGTCGCGCTCCCCCCCTAAACTTCTAAATTCCAGGGAATATAACATTAGTTTGTGTAATCGCTGCTCGTAATTTAACCCTTGGACTCCAGCTATCATTCTGGTAAACCTATAGCTTGCCCTCCCTCCAAGGCCAGTATATCCTTCCTAAAGTGTGGTGCCCAGAACTGAACACAGTGCTCCAGGTGTTGAAGCATGACTTCTACCCCCTTGTATTCTCGTCCTCGAGATATAAAGGACAGCGTTCCATTAGCCTTTGTGATTATTTTCTGTACCTGTTCATGCTATTTTAATGATCTGTGTAGCTGGGCCCCCACTCCTCGTGCTCTCTTGTTCTGGACTTATCCCATTAGAGGGAATACTTTTTCTCTCTCTACCTTATCAAATCCATTTGTCATTTTAAATACCTCAGTTAGATCTCCACTCAAGCATCTAAACTTAAGAGAATGCAAACTACGCTTATGCACCTTTTCCTTGTAATTTAGCTGTTTAAGCCCTAATATTCTCGGCAATTGCTATGTAGAATTCCCAAAGAATGGTTGCTTGGATCTGGGGGTGGGGGGGGTGGGGTGCGTAGTCAGCAGTTGGAACTACACTGCAAGAGTTCGTGCCTTTAGGAACAAGAACGGCGGGTGGTGGGGGGAGGGGGAAACCGTATGGAATCAGAATGGTTGCAGCTCAGATAGAGGCCAGTCGGCCCGTCGCACCCGTGCAGCGCCTTTGCAAGAGCGGCTTGTCTAGTCCCTCTTCCCCCGCCTTTTCCCCGTAGCCCTGCGATTCTTTTTTTTTTCTCCCCTTCAGACAATTATCTAATTCCCGACTCCAATTCCCAAATACGATCAACCTTTGTATCTCCTGCGCACCGGTTTGCATGACAAAACAAGAAGGGGAGGGCCGTATCTGGAATCGGAAGTGTGGCTTCGGGACGCAGATGATTGGAGATGTAGGAGTGTTGCACAGAGTGAGGCAAGGCGGTGACACTCCAACTGTAGATGGATTTGAAGCAGGCTGTGGTCGGGATCATCTGTACACTGACGGTCTGTGACGTGTTGACCAGTTTTCAAACTGCACAAGATCATGCAAATTTGTTGCGCTTATTAAAATTGAGAGTCTGCCTGCAGAGAAATATTCCAGCAGTGCAGCACTCCCTCAGCTGCAGAGTGTCCACCTAGAGTTCTGTGCTCGCATCTTTTGGAGTGGACCCGAACCCTCAACACTCTGACTCCAGGCGAGAGTGCAACCACCTGAGCCATGGCTGACTCGCCACATTTAACCTCAAATCTCAGGGTGTGCCTGTTCACAGCAAACAGAACTTCTGCACTCAAAGTGACGGGCTGGGTTATACACGGCAGTATCTCTTGTCAGCAGTGCAGCGTTGGATGCTGACTGATTTCAAGCTCTGCTGGCCTTGGAGAGCAGTCTGCGTCTCCAGCTAACGGCAAGCAATAATACAGGAGATCCGCTTGGATTTATAGAAAACTGGAGAATAAGAATAACCGGCTGTGCGGGCGGTATCTGTAAAAGGACTGCTGTGACTGGCTGTTGGACGTGAAGGGGACAGCAACCTTCAGTTATACCCACCAAATGTTTTTTTTTGGTTTTAAAGAATGGGTTCCATTTACACTTTGAAACTTGAACGTCTCGACCGAAGAGATTTAGCATCCTCAGTCCAAGTTTCCTTTTGTGCGTTTCCTACGCCACATCGTTGGCAGCCCACGTGCCCCTTTCACACTGGCGTGTGCCGTCAAACTGGCTGCCGTGTGGTCATGCCTTGGGCTAATATCTGGCAGAGGCACTGGAGATAGGCAGGCAGAATTGACGCAAGTTGCCACCTGGGGAGGTGTTCCTTGCGTGGTGTGAAATTGCCAATTGAACGTGGTTTTTGTGGCGGGGTGGGGGAGAGCTAAGAGCCACTCTGCAGTAATAGCATAAAAAAATAGGCGCAAGAGTCAGCCGTACGGCCCCAGGAGCGTGCTCGGCCAGTCGTAAGAGCGTGGCTGATCGTCAACCCCACCTTCCCACATCCCTTGATTCCCCGAGTATCTCGATTTCAGCCTTGAATACATTCATCGATTGATCAAACGCAGCTCTCCGGTTTAGAGAATTCCAATGATTCACAACCCTCCGAGTGAAGAAATCTCTCCTCATCAGTCCGAAATGACTGACCCCTTATCCTGAAACTGAGACTCTCCAGCCGGGTGGGGTTGGGGAGAACATGCTCTCCGCATCTAACCTGTCGAACCCACTCCGAATTTTATCCGTTTCAATGAGGTCACCTTTCATTCTGCTAATCTCCAGAGGATATAGGTGCATTTTGCTCAATTTCTTGACATAGCACAGCCCCTTTTAATCGTTTTTTCACAATACTTCGATACCTTGTTGAATGGAAAACCTATAATTGTGGCTTAGCTGCCCAAGAAAGAGAGTTTGCTTCATGTTGATGTGTTGTAAACACATTGGGTTTGTTTTGACCCCCACAGTTCACCCATTTGCAGCTCTCAATTTTGTGCCGAGGGACTGTAACGTTCTGCAATGTGACGGAGCTCTGAGTTACATTACTTCAACTCCTATTAACCTGTGTCTTGTAACCTCTTCTGTTGCAGGCCACAGCAAACAACACACTACATTACATTCACATAGAGCAGTTAGATAAGGTGAGTGCTTCTAACTTCCACTTCCACTGTAGTGATAAAGCGGGGGGGGGGGGGGGGTGGCAGGGGGGTGCTGGGGTGGGAAGGGAAGAAGGAGATGTAAATCGATAAGCAAATGCTGTAAATACATGTCTGCTCTGTCCGCATCTGAAAGCTACAAGGGTTAAAGTCCTGAGCGTAGGCCGTTGAGCCGATAGTCAAGCCCCACTCACAGGGCTGAAGTCCCTGAGTAATAGGAGCATTGGGTGACATTTCTGTCCTTCCTCCCCACAGCAGTGCAGTGGCACTGAGGCCAGTTGTAATTAAGAGGCCAGCACCTTGACTGAGATCAGCTAAAGCATAAGCGACCAGGAGTTGAACCCAGGGCCTTTCTGGCCTAAGGCTCAGCACCCAGTACCGCATTGGGTGGTGCAGTTAGAAATTTAATTGTGGGGGTTTCCTGTTATGTTTATTTCTCCACAAGAAATGTTAGGCAGTATGTGTTCACTGCGTAGGTCCCCTCTCCAGTTGGCACCTGTAACCGAGCAATGACAGGCACAGGTGTGACTTGCATGGTGGTTTTACCTTTCTGCCCTCCCTGGAGACATCTCACAGTTCTGCTCGCCCCTTGCTCCATGTCTGAGGCTGAGTCTGGGATCTTTATGAAGCAGTATCACTGGCGAGCATTCCTCTTTCCCGCCGCCCCCCCCCACCCCCCCAACCAGAGCGATGTGCCTGGTCCTGTGAACCCTTGTCTGCCCTTCAACATTTACACATGCAAAGTGAGACCAGCAGAGATGAACTGTGCTGCGCTCTCTCTCTCTCTTTCCCAATCGCATCCCTAGTCTGAAGATGAATGTTGGTTCTGTAGCTTCGAATTGCAATTTCCTTTCAACTGTTTGTTTCTAAAAGGCAGTTGTTATTTCCTAAAGGCGCTCATTAGCCTGCTGTAAGGGTAGCTGGTGTGGGCAATCCTGTCTCTTTGATGAGGGATGCTTTTCTGAAGGTGAGATTAAGTTGCCTTGGCAGGGCCGGTGTCGAGGGAGCTGCACGTTGCAGGGGGGCAGTGTCGAGGGAGCTGCACGTTGCAGGGGGGCAGTGTCGAGGGAGCTGCACTTTGCAGGGGGGCAGTGTCGAGGGAGCTGCGCTTGGCGGTGGGGGCAGTGTCGAGGGAGCTGCGCTTGGCGGGGCAGTGTCGAGGGAGCTGCGCTTGGGGAGGAGCCAGTGTAGAGGGAGCTGGGCTTGGGGGGAGCAGTGTCGAGCGAGCTGCACTTGGGGAGGGGGCAGTGTAGAGGAAGTTTGGCTTGGGGGGAGCAGTGTAGAGAGAGCTGCGCTTGGGGAGGGACCAGCGTAGAGGGAACTGGGCTGGGGGAGGGGTTGGGCGCAGTGGAGAGAGGAGTGGCACTCTCCATTGACTCAGTTGTGCTCTACCAAGCCTGTGGGCTTTGAGTGGTATTTAATAGCTGAGGGAAAGCCTTTGTGCCATGAAAATTGCTTTGTCATCCTTGGCTTTCTTTTCTGTTTGCAGATATCTGAAAGTCCTTCTGAAATTATGGAGTCTTTAACCAAAATGTACAGTATCCCAAAGGATAAACAGGTGCGTACTGCAGGCTTTGCCCTTGCACTCGACATTTATCAGACAGAGCTGTTAGGATAAATCTGTTAGTTGGTACTGGTGGGTGGAGGACATCTCGAGCCTAGTTGGCGGTTATACCAGCCATGCCTGCCTTCGATGCTTCGGGTGCGGGGAGTGTACGCTTCTTAAAATGCGTCATCTCGGGTGTTTTGTGGTACAGCTCACAAAACTGTTTCTTCAGCCCTGGGAGCTAGGCTTTTGTCCAGTCCAAGAGGATGAAATGAAGGCCGCGGGCTGTAAGGATCTGAAGTGAACTATATTTTGCAATTCCCCCCCCCCGTCCCCGTGTAACTGGCGGCCAGGTCTAGCTCGATGAGGATGGATGGTTGGGGGAAAGTGTTGCATGGGTATGTAAGTAGTGGGGGGAGTAAGAGGGCTGGGTTACATGTATGAGGTGAGAAATAGCAGGATTCCCGGTTAGCCGCGTGTGGTTAGTGGCTGACGTAGGGTAAGTGTGCGCATCAACCTGTATCTGGTGGCGCTGTGCCTGCATTAGTGAGTTAGAAAAGTAGCAAAACTTTCCCAAATCAGCTATCAAAAAAAAACCCACGGCAGCTGGGGAATTTAAATTCAGCTAACTAAATCTGCAATAAAAAGCTGGTATCAGTAACGGTGATCGTGAAACTACTGGATTGTCGTAAAAACTCATCTAATTCACTAACGTCATTTAGGGAAGGAAATCTGCAGTCCTCGCCCGGTCTGGCCTATATGTGGCTCCAGTCCCACAGCCACTATTCTTAACTGCCCTCTAGCAAGCCGCTCGATTGTCAAAAGGTGGCTTGCCGCCACCATCTCGAGGGCAGTTAGGGATGGGCAGTACGTGCCAGTGACTCTTCCGACCCGTAAATATATAAAACCGCAACTTGTTACAGCCTTAACATCTTTCAACGCAGCAGTGGAATAATGCTCGAAGTTTTACTGCTGTTACGTGATGCTCCCTTGTTTTGCGTGTTTTTTTTTAAACAGATGCTACTGTTTACACATATACGGCTAGCGCACGGCTTCTCGAATCATAAAAAGAGACTGCAAGCAGTACAAGCTAGGCTACATGCTATCTCGATATTAGGTAAGTGGTTGAAAACCTTTTGTCTAAGAAGGCATTGGGTAAGGAATCTCTCTGCCTCCCTGCAGCACAGGTCTTGGTTTGTTATTTTAGAAGAAAATGTCTGAGTGCATGTTTTATGTTTGCTTTAAAAAAAGGAAGGCTCCTGTTTATATTTAAGGGGTGCTGTGAGAATGGACCTCACATGGAGACCTGCGACCTCTGTGTGCTGCTGTTCCTCAGGGAGGCCTCGCTGGTGCAAATGGACAAAATGGCGGCGAGACGCGATCATAGTGACCGGCCCCACGATTGACCTCAGTGCCTCTTAGTTAGAGGGGAGGAGCAGGGGGAGATGCAGGGTGGCAGCAGGCTGTGGGTTATAATCAGCCAGGGTTTCTGCTCATAACTATCCAGTGACTCTGCTGTCTTATTTCTCCAGTTTACTCCAATGCCCTCCAAGAGTCTGCCAATAGTATATTGTACAACGGTTTGATAGAGGAGCTGGTGGATGTTCTACAGATTCCAGACAAACAGCTCATGGTGAGTATGTGGTAAATGGGGCACTTGTCCATGAGAGTGTCTCAAGATATTTTGTACGGTACACTCTGAATAAGCTAAAAAGGAATGCAGAAACGGTGGGGGCAGGACAATTGATGTGCGCTAGTTGGTAATATAGAGCAGAGAAGGCTGCACGAAAGGTATCGGCAGCCATGACTGCTGCAGCTCTGGGAGCTTGTACTTTGCCCCTTGGCACAGACCCACCCATACCTGAGCGCACAGCATTCAGGGCTGGAATGGGAAATGCTGGATGCTCTTAAGATATGCATTGTTGGGGCAGTGGTCAAAGGGAGCTTTACTCTGCATCTGCCTTATGACTGACCTGCAAAAGATGGCAGTGACGAGAGGCTCCACTGTCTCGAATTAACAATCGCCCATGATGGAGGCAAAATCCCCCCGCTATCCCAGTAAAGCAATTTGAGACCACCAGAGTTGGGGATAAAAAAGCACCTGTAATGATTTCCCTGGTTTAAATGAGAATCGTTCCCTCCCCTTAACCTGTTTTTTTCCCCCCTTCTTTGATAGGATATTAAAGCCGCTTCTTTGCGGACGTTGACGTCAATAGTTCATCTGGAAAGGACACCTAAGCTGAGCAGCATTATAGACTGCACGGGAACAGCGTCGTACCATGGCTTTCTACCAGTGCTAGTGCGAAACTGTATACAGGCCATGATCGGTGAGCGTTTTAAAAAAAATCCCCCACCCCGCTTGTTTTGTGTCTGCGTACGTTAGAAGCTGAGCTTTGTGAGAGGTAATTGGAGAGTGGAAAGAAAGCCAGGTCTTGTGTTTTTCTTTTTTGGCCAGTGGGGTACCTGTTGAGTGCAGAAACTCTTCCCAAGCCCCATGGTATCCAATGCCAGTAGAGTTTGTTTGGAGAGCGCTCCCTGGGAGCCAGTGCCATAGTAGATTAGGGGAACTTAATGTGTGGAGGCCATGTGTGGAGGACTTGGACCCAGGTTGGTGCAAGAGCCAAGACTTTTGCATCCCCTTAAGTGTGTACGGTGGGAGCATTCTGGTGGTTAGGCAGCTGAAACCACACCGCTTGTAACTGCCTGCCTATCATCATATCCATGGGGATATTGGCTTCCAAGTTAATGAATGATTGTCCTTTTCCATATGTATTTAGTTACTGCGACACTGTAGTGAGGCTCATCAGGTGCTAGGGAGCATCAGCGGGCCATGTGATTGCAGATCAAAAACCATTATTCTGGCTGTCTTCGCCTTGCAGTGACGACACCATTTGGCACACTGCGTTAACTGATGTGTCGCACAGCAAGGTCCCGCGGACCTGGTTGTCTATGACGTGGGATCTACTGACCCACCTGGTCACTCCCCGTCAGATCCTTCCTGCACACCCAGAGTCTCACCCGCCTCCGCACGCTGTCCTCAAGGCGGCTGTGGTGGGGAGTTAGACCCCCTCCTTCTGGAATGCGCCTTTGCAAAACAGGTCTGGAACAAGATGCAGTGGTTTTTGTTGAGGTTCATCCCGAGCAGCTCAGTGGCACCCGACTCGGTGCTGCACGGGCTGTTCCCAGGGACGCTCAGTGTGCTAAACATTGACTGCTGCTGGAGGATCATCAGCTCGGTGAAAGACGCTCTTTGGTCAGCCCGAAACTTGCTGGTCTTCCACTGCAAATTGTTGTCCACGACCAAGTGTTGCAGTCTGGCACATTCCGAGGTCCAAGACTACGTGCTGAGGGACGCAGTAAAGCTTGGGGCAGCCGCTGCAAAGGTTCGATGGGGAAAGGCCACGGTGTTGGTTCCTCCAGCCATAGTACAACGAGGGGCTGGAATCTGTATAAAACCCCTTGGGCTGTATGTAATGCAAATGTACATTGTAAATATAACCTGGAATGTTAAGAGTAGTGAGGCATCTTGTTTTCTGTATTGATAGAAACTGATCTTTATTGCACTTTATGAAATGTCCAATTTGAATTGTTTTGTAATGTATTTTTTTTTTTTACAAATTTTTAGGAATAAAGTATATTTATGGGGGGGGGGGGGGAATCCCACCTGAACATGTAGGCTAGGCCTTGGTTCAGCATCTCATTTGAAAAGCCTGCATTTGACTGAGCAAGTGCCCATTTACAGTAGAGATACTGTGTTTTTTTTTTCAGGAACAGGCCAAGTTAAACAGATGTCCATCTAAAGAGTATTGCAATCCTCTAAGGGCAGCACGATTGCAAATTAGGGAAAGGGGCTATGGACATGCACAGACCCCTCGGTGTATAATGCACCAAATATTCCTCCCATAACCAACAGCAGTAAAAACGCATTTGGCGATTACACTTATTTTCTTTTACCAACCCTACTGTGTGCAAATTGGCCACTGCCTTTGCTATTCATTGTGTTTGGAGGATACGATTTGCTCACACCTCTGTACAAGAACAGCCCATCTTCTGCCGTAGCAATGAGCCCTGTCACAGGACATCAGTTAATGTATTCTTGATGAGGGGGTGGGTGTAATGCTATTTCTACCTGCTATATGGCTTCTGGAATTTTAATTCATCACCCCCAAAGATGGTCATAATCTGAATTGTTGGTCTAGGATTAGGAGCTACAAATGGGTCTGTACTGTAGGTCGAATATCTGGTAGTTCGATTTTAAAATTGCTGGTTCCAGTTCGCTCTGTGGCCTCGCCCATCCCTATCCCTGAAACCTCCACCATCCCTGCAACCCTCAGAACTGTGTCCCTCCAATTCTGGCCTGTTGCACAGCCCCGATTAATCGCTCCACCGTTGTCAGCCGGGACCTTCGGCAGCCTGGGCTCCAAGCTCCAAATTGCCCCCTCCCCTCTTTTCAAGACGCTGCCGAAAACCCATCTCGTTGACCGAGCTTTTGGTCACCTGTCCCTAATATCTCCTTATGTGGCTCGGGGTCAAAATCTGGATGCTAATCGCTCCCGTGAAACACCTTGGGACGTTTTGCTGGATGAAAGCTGCTTATGTAATTGCATGCCTTTGTTTATTACATGTGCATTAAGTAGAGGTGCAACATTCCTGAACAGCTACTGTTCATGTTGGAGCTGAAATCTTGTACTGTAGGCTTTTCACCCGTTTGGGAGGAGGTTGTTAACCAGTGTGTGCTTTATCTCGTATTTTAAATGAAGGAGAATTTTCACGCCAATTAAATAATCGCCTGGTAATCACTCATCTGACTGAGCAATTAGCCACTAGGTTTCAGCGAAAATGTTCTTTAATGCTGATTGTGCCTCTCTTTAAATTTCAAACTGTTGTCAGATCCATCAATGGAGCCATATCCTCATCAGTTTGCGACAGCTCTATTCTCGTTTCTCTACCACCTGGCCAGTTACGACGCTGGAGGCGAAGCCTTGGTCTCCTGTGGAATGATGGAAGCTTTACTCAAGGTAACATGTCTTTTTATCTTGTCGCAGAGAAGGGTTGAGGGTATTCTCTTGAGACCCACTTTCCTCCCATTCTGGGGAGGAGAAAAGGGGCCTACATGACTGAAGGTTTAGCAAAGAAGTTATGCTGAACCTTTATAAATCACTGGTCTGGCCCCAGTTGGAGTGTTGTGTCCAATTCTGGGCACCGTACTTTAGGAAGGGCGTCGAGTCCTTGGAGAGGGCACGGAGGAGATTTGCCAGGGATGAGGGACTTCAATTATGCAGAGAGACTGGAGAAACTGGGGTTGTTCCCTTAACCACCTCTCCCTAAGATGATTTGATAGAAGTTTTCACAATTGTGAATGGTTTTGCTAGCGTATATAAGAAACTGTTGCCAGAGGCAGAAGGATTGGTGACCAATTTAAGGTGACTGGCAAAAGAAAAAGTACCAGAGACAATATAGGGGAAAATGATTATGCAGTGAGTTGTTGTGATCTGGAACCCGCTGCCTCAAAAGGGCAGTGGAAGCAGATTCAATCGTAACTTTCACTAGGGGAATTGGAACTTTGGTCTTAGAATATCACCTCAAGCTATTTTCTTTTAAGAGTTTGGACAAAAGAGGTCTCCCTAGTTCGTCTTGTGCTTCGAGAGCACTGGCAGATAATTTTTGACTTTTTTAATCTCTGGGTGGATAACCCATTAATCCTATACCAGTAACATAGTGGAAGCAATTTCAAGAACAGCTTGGTGGAAAAACCTGTAAAACAGCCCACATTATATTTAAAACCTTGCATATGCACGCAGTTCCTGTCAGAAACTTCACATCCTGTTGTCGGGACTTTTGTCTGGCTTTATCGATGTTTTAACACTGAAGCACTATGTCAGCAGTTCCCAGTGACTACATTTGCAAGCTGTGCCCACTAGGTAATGGTGTGGTGTGCTTGTACCCCTGTGATGAACAGTCAGCAATGCCACGGGAGGTCTGGAAGCAACCGCGCCCTGTGTGGATTTGCGCACTGGCTCTTTGAGGATAATGCTCATAAAATAGACGGGGAACTCGCCACAATATGATTATTTCCACTTCCCTTCCCTTTCTCTTCCCCTAGGTGATCAAGTACCTTGGCGACGAGCAGGATCAGATCACTTTTGTGACCAGGGCTGTCCGAGTGGTTGACCTCATCACTAATCTGGACATGGCAGCCTTCCAGTCTCACAGTGGGTTGGCCGTATTCATCAACCGGCTCGAGGTATTGTGGCCGTTTGTATTTCTAGCCTGCCGACGTGCAGGCTGACACAGGGTGTTTTGAGAGTTGCGTTGTATTGGAGATGATCGAATCATCATCATCACATCAAGGAGGCGGTGGCGTAGTGGCAGTGTCACTGAACTAGTAACCCAGAGGCACAGGAGAATACCTTGGGGACACGGGTTCAAATCCCACCACGGCAGCTGGTGGAATTTAAATTCAATTAGTTAATACAATTATCGTATTATCATCGATTGTTGTGAAAACCCATCTGGTTCGCTAATGTCCTTTAGGGAAGGAAATCTGCCACCCTTACCTGGTCTGGCCTACATGTGACACCAGACCCACAGCGAAGTGGTTGACTCTCGACTGCTCTCTGAAATGGCCTCGCAAGCCACTCGGTTGTCAAGGGCAGCAAATACTGGCCTTGCCAGCGACGCCCACATCCCATGAAAGAATTAGAAAAAAAAGAGTTGGGCGCTGGAGCGTGCTGCCTGAAAGTGCGAGGGAAGCAGATTCAAAAAGGAATTGGGTGGATATTTTTGCTGGCCAAGGGCATTGAGGGGTATGGCGTGAGGACGACTGGAAGGAGTTAGGATACAGATCAACCACGATCTCATTGAATGGCAGTAAAGGCTGGATGGGCTGAATGGCCCCCTCCTGTTCCTATGTAGCTGAAGGGGAAAATGGGAGAGAGCAAGGGGAATGGAATTTATTGGAAAGCTCTTTCCAAGAGCCAGCGCAGGCACAATTGGCCGCCTCCAGTGCTGTCCGATTCTATGTATTCTGAATTGGTAAATGTTTAGAAGCACAGGTGAGAGAGTGAAGTACCCTCGACACTGTCCCCCATCAAACACTCCCAGGACAGGGACAGCACGGGGGTTAGATACAGAGTAAAGCTCCCTCTACACTGTCCCCCATCAAACACTCCCCAGGACGGACAGCACGGGGGTTAGATACAGAGTAAAGCTCCCTCTACACTGTCCCCATCAAACACTCCCCAGGACAGGTACAGCACGGGGGTTAGATACAGAGTAAAGCTCCCTCTACACTGTCCCCATCAAACACTCCCAGGACAGGTACAGCACGGGGGTTAGATACAGAGTAAACCCCAATAATGTGCTTTAACATAATTCTTGGACAACTTGATACCTGAGCAGCCTGGCTAATCTTTATTCTGTTTTTTTTTTCCAAGCATGAAGTTGATATTTGCAGGAAGGAGTGTCCGTTTGTCATCAAGCCAAAGATTCAGCGATCGAATATGACGCAGGAAGGAGAGGAGATGGAGACGGATTCTGAAGGTAGCTGCTAGTCGCGCTCTCTCTTGCGCGCTCTCGTTCCATTTAAGACCTCCGAGATTGCCATGTGAGTGCTGAATAATGGCATCAAGTTATGTTGGGTCTACTGCACAGAAGCAAGCTATTTGCCCCAACCATTCCACATGAGCCTCCAGCCTGCCAGCCTATCCTTCTATTCCTTTGTCCAACATGTACTTCCCTAGCTTCCCCTTAACTATATCCATACTCCTCGCATCCCTGTGGTAACGAGTTCCACATTCTCACCACTCTCCGGGTAAAGAAATTTCTCCCCAATTCCCGATTTGATTTATTAGTGACTGTCTTACATTTATGGCCCCCTGGTTTTGACGTCTCTCTCGAGGTACCGCCTTCTCTGCGTCTACTCTATTGAACTACTTCAGGTCACCCCTCAGCCTTCTCTTTGCTGGAGAAAAAAAGCCCAGCTTGTTCAGTCATTCCTGATAAGTATATTTGAGGGTGGGGCAGAGTTGCACTTTTCCACTATCCTTGTGTGAAGGATTGCTTCCTGACGTCCCTCCCAAACAGCCTCGCTGTAATTTGAGCTTATATCCCTGTTCTGGACTCTCCCACCAGAGGGAATAGTTGTGCCCTGTCCACCCGTCAACTGCTGTCAGTTATCATTGCAATGAGGTAACTAAAACTAAACTGACCCAGAAAGTGAACTATCCATCAGAAGCATTGCAGTGTTGCTCACCGCCCTGTGTGTACTGTTTCTCCCACAGTTTCAGATGTCGTAATGGAGAGCAGTCCTGGCCCTTCAACTTCGACGAACGAGCCGAGGCCGGACGTAGAGTCGCGAGGACCAAGTACCGCCGCAAGTTACCCGCCAAGAACCGGTAAGAGCGGTGGGTGCCCCGTCTGTCTGTGTCTCTGCGGTGGGGGGGTGAGGTGGAGAGGGAGGAAGGAGCCTCTTCGACCTTGGTTAATATCCCGAGAGCGAACCAGCCCAGGTGGCGTAGGGTGTTGGTATCTTAAACATTGATCCCATGCGCGGTGAGAGGCAGGTTTCCCCCCCCCCCCCCCCCCCCCCCCCCACAGTAAAACCGTGACCGCTCCGGAAGATAATTCCTTGGCCATGAGGCGCTTTGGGACGTGCTGGGGTGGTGAAATGCTCGACGTCAATGCAAGTCCTTTCTTCTTGCAGGGGTTCAGTGCATCCCGCAGCGTGCAGCCCTGCTGAAGTCCATGCTGAACTTCCTGAAGAAGGCCATTCAAGATCCAGCGTTCTCGGACAGCATTCGACACGGTAATGGGTTCTCTTCATAGCTCTCGACGTTCGGAGGAGAAACGGCCAATTCAGTCACATCTGTGAGCGTGCGTTTTGTAGCCCTGCGGGCCAGTGCTGCTAGTGCAGTCAGAGTTGTGGATTAACTCGTGCTCTGATTGAGAGCCCCATTTGTGAGGTGACTTAAGATAACCTGCTAGCCTGGGCTAGTTAGTTAGCGCTCTTATCCGAGTCGGTAGGTCGTGGGGTCGTGTCCCACCCCAGGACTTGAACCCACAATCCAGGCTGAAAGTCCAGTGCCGCACCGAGGGACTGCTATGCTGCCAGATGAAGCGTTAAACCGAGACTCTGTCTGTGTGCTCAGGTGGATGTAAAAGGTCCCGCGGCGCTATTTCAGCAGCAAACCTCCCTCGACCAATACCACCAAAAGCAGATTGACCGGTCGTTCGGCTTGTCTCGCCTGCGGCATTACTACCTGCAAATTGGCTGCTGTGACAGCACTTCAAAAATAGCAATTGGCCACCAAACACTTTGGGGGGTGGGGGCGTCCCGCGGACGTGCACGGTGCTGTACGAATGCAACTTTGTTCCTTGCGGATGTGATTGAGATTGCTGCCGTCAGAGGCTTGTCTTTAACTGGAATTGGGCCCTGCCTGTCTGCGAATGTTTCATTCGCATCCAGGGAGGAGCTCAGGAAGGCCATTCAGCCCCTCGAGCTTGTTCTACCATTCAGTTAGATCGTGGCTGATCTGCATTTTAACTCTTTTTATCTACCTGCCTTGGTTCTGTATCCCTTAATATCCTTGCCCTGCACGCATCTTGCCAATTTCAGTTTTGAAATTGCCATTTGCTTTCCCATCCACTGCCCCCCCCGGACCTCAACAGGTGGCATTGCTGTATGACAGTGCGCAGCAGAGCACTGCAACAAGGTGCTGAGGTGCTGACCTCGGTTGGTCAGCCTATCCTTTTAATCCCAGGGATAGTGTGCCAGTTGACTCTTAGCGGTTTACTGTAACCCAGTCGGAGAAGTGCTTGTTTAATTTTTCCATGCCATTTACCTTTCAGTAATGGATGGTTCCCTGCCTACCTCACTAAAGCACATCATCAGCAACGCAGAATACTACGGGCCATCGCTCTTCCTGCTCGGTAAGCAAGATTTATTTAGATTCATCACGTACTCTGTTTGCTGCCTCCCACAGCATTGCTCACACCAGTAAAAAAAAAAAAATTCCCTGACTGTTCCCGTCTCCGCTTTTCTGCAGCCTCCTGTTTCGCTGTTGGTCACTTTCTTCCACTGTTTGTCTTTTTCTCCCTCTCTGTCCGTCTCTTCTCCTCTTGCTCCTCTCTCCCTCTCTCTCCCTGTCTGCAAGATTTGCTAGTCTGCTGCCAACAATCTGCCAAGTGAACCCAATGTGAAATAAAATATTATGGCTGTAGTTGGGTGCGAATGCACTGTTACACTCTGCTCAGTGCAGTGCTGCTCTTGGCAAGGTAAGAGGGAGTGTCCGCTCAGTGTAGTTTTTATGTCGGGCTTTTTTGGCAGATTGTTGGCAGCAGACTTGCTAATGTTGAGTTTCCACCAACTCCGTAAATTAAGGCATCTTCTAAAGAGCATGCACCCCCCCCATCAGCACGTCATTAAAAAAAAATGGATGCGATAGTTAAAGTCTGCCTGAGTTCAATGGTAGCCTGCGTCAGAAGGTTGCAAGTTCAAGTGAGCGCAGGATCTAGGCTGACGCTCCCCGGTGCAAGTACTGGTGGTGTTGCACTGTGGCAGATGCCATCTTTCAAACCTGACCTTAAACCGAGGCCCTGTCTGCCCTAATGCCGCCGCCACATCGTGGCTCGACCTTATGCTGGTGGCAGTGCGGGGATGTATCACAATCCAGACACGCTGGAGGCAACAGCCATGCATTCCCAACCACCCTAAGGCCATAGTTGTTGACGGGACTTCTAACACTGTAGGCAGCAGACTTGCTCATTTTGCAAGCCCCCTTAGTTTGGACATGAGAGATCCCTGGACACACTTTCGAAGAGGAGTAAGGTAGTTTTCCTGATGTGAAATGTAAGTCAGGCTTTTTTTGCTATCTATCTGTATCATCCTCCCCCACCCCCGTCCCGTTCACACTCATTACCTTGAGCAATAGATACTGTAGCATCCAAAAGAATGGAGTGGATTCCTGGTTAAATGGAGGGCGGTGTGGATTGGGTTTCTGGTAGCAAGTACTGGAGGCCTACTTGGATCCTGAAACCAGTTGAGTGCCCTTCGATTGGGTGCCATATCTGTGTGTTCCCAGTCTAGGTTGATCCAGCCCATGTTTTATATCTGGCTCTCGATGCTGTGTATTGATCCAGTCCCTATTTTATGTCGACCGCTAGCCCAGTTTGATCGAGGAGTCCAATTGCTGCAGACGACATGAAAGAAAATGTACTTTCCAAGTTCTTTGATTAGTTTCTGTGCGACGTGGGCGTCACTGGCTAGGCTGGCATTTATTGCCCCATCCCCGATTACCCTTGACCTGAGTGGTTTGCTCGGCCGTTTCAGAGGACATTTTAGGAGTCAGCCACATTGCTGTGTGTCTGGAATCGCATGTAGGCCAGACTAGGTAAGAATGGTAAATTAATTTCCTTCCCTAAAGGGCTTTAATGAACCAGTTGGGTTTTTACAACAATGGTTTCATTAGTCATCATTAGACCAGCTTTTTAATTCTAGACGTTATTAATTGAGTTCAATTTTAACCACCTGCCGTGGTGGGATTCAAATGCCTGTCCCCAGACCCATTAGCCCGGGCTTTAGTCTGGTGACATTACCACTGCGCCACCCCCTCCCCAGGTTGCTCTCAGAGAGCTGTCAAAACCAGTCTGCTGGTGAGGCAGCATGACACCTCAGGGCATGTACAGTTCAGAGCCCTTGTACGTGACAGCGCTTGATGGTTCTATGTTTTCTTTTTCTTTCCAGCTACTGAGGTGGTGACTGTGTTTGTGTTCCAAGAGCCATCGCTGCTGTCCTCGCTCCAGGATAACGGGCTGACGGATGTGATGCTTCATGCCTTGTTGATAAAAGACGTGAGTTCTCGCGAGCAGTCTCTGGAGTACTGGCGGCTATCCCTTCACTGCACAGAGGGCTGCACTCCCACTGACTGTCTTCCATCACTTCTCTGGGTTCCCTGCGCCCCAGCCCGTTGACTTGGCCCCCCCAAGTCCTTTTCAGATCCCTTCACGGCACCCCCTTGGCCATCCCCACAGCCTCCCCTTGCCTGGGATCGCCGCCAGCCGCACACACATGCTCCTGCCCCATCGTTGGCCATAGTTCCACTACGACCAGCCCTTCCAGGCATCAGCTGTGTCTCAGTAGATCACACTGCAGAGTCTCAAGGCCCGTAATCCAGGCCGACCCTCCCCAGGGACAGGGAAGCTCTGCGCTGTCTTTCGGATGCGATATTAAACCGAGACCCCCTGTTCCCTCTCGTGGAAGTAAAAGATCCCACAGCCATTATTTCGAAGAGGAGCAGAGGATAATTCTCCCTAATATCCTGGAGCCCGTATTTATTCCTTGACCAACATCACTTTTTTTTTAAAAAAATTGATCTGTTCATCACCTCGTTCGCGGGAGCTTGCTGTGCATGAATTGTTTGCCACGTTTCCTTCAGTACAACAGTGAGTACACTGCAGAGAGTTACTTTGTTGGCTCTAATGCACTTTGGAACATGCTGAGGGCCTGAAAGGTGCCCCGGAAAGGCAAATTTTCTCTCTTTCCTCGATCCCTGCACCTCGCCACACCCTTGTTTTTTAAAAACCTCTTCAAAGCAACTGCCGTCTCAGTTGCTCACTCCCCTCCCCTACCCGTTCTGCTTCCACCTATTTAATCCCATATCGTTTGTGTATGCTCTTGTCGATCCCTTTTGGAATATCTCTCCCCACCCTCCACTGCTCCATTTTTCATTTTTTTTTTTGTGAGCTCTCAATTCATTGTCACAACCAAAAAAAAAAACCCCGATGTGTATTAGCAAGACCTTCTGAGAAGAAGTTTGCTGCACCTGCAGTGCCAGATACCCAAGTACAGGGCGGACAAATTAAGTTGGCAATAAGCGGCAAACTGTGAGAGCGTGTGTTGTCCCTTGGGAACCTAGGAACAAGAGGAGACCCTTCAGTGCAATGGCTGATCTGTATGCTAGTGACATCCATATTCCTTAATCAACATGCGTAACACAAATCTTATCGATCACCGATTTTAAACTAAATTGAGCCCCAACATGTACTGTGTTTTTATGGTAGAGAGTTTCCATGCTTCTTCCACCCTTTGTGTGAAGAAGTGCTTCTTAACTTTCCTGAAAGACCTGGCTCTGATTTTAAGATTGTCTCCCTTGTCCTAGAAACCCCCCCCCACTCCCCCAAACCAGTAGAAAAAATTTCTGTCTCTCAACCTTATCCATTCCTTTCGAAATCCCCCCCCCCCCCCCAAAAAAACTCAATTAAGTCACTCCTTCACTGTCGATATTCCAGGGAATACAGGCCTAGTTTGTGTAATCTTTCTCTCTCAGACCACGAACTGGAACCCTGCCCCTCACAGCGCTATTCCAATCACGCATTTCAAGCTTGAATCTATTTGTCCCTGTGCTAACTTGCACGTGGCTCGGGTAGGAATCCGGAGATTAATACCTTTTTGAGGTTCTTAATTTGCGCTTCTCAAACTCCCTCAACCGGACCTCATTTTACATTCTACCCTACATCGTCGATTCCTACAAGGAGCGCAGTAACTGGAACTTCCCACCCCCACTTCAGGTTCTCCTCCAGTCACACAGAGAATTTCTTAACCCTGACATTGGACAGGCAGCACAGCCTCCAGAACTCTTGGTCGCAGCTGCCAGAGAGGAGGATCTACCCCTCTGACTATGCTATTCCCCCGACTGCTGCCCCATTCCATTTTTGCTCCCCCTACTTGAATGGCCCTCCTGTACCACGGTGCTGTGGCCTGTTGGCTCATCCACCCTGCTGTCTTTGTTCTCATCCAGACCAGCAGCATGTACCTTGTACCTGTTGGACAATGGCAAAGGCTGAGGTCCCCTCACCTGCCTGAGTTGCAATCACAGCACGCTGTCCCCGACCACCGACCAAATCTTAAACTCACTACCTAACCTAAGGGCTGGTGGCTGCTTCCTGCGTCTAAACGTTTTGGGGTAACTCCTTCCCTCCCTGATGTATCCCATTGTCTCCACAAACTCCCGTAAGCTGCAGGGGCACTGCCATTCCTATCTAACCTGGTTTTATGTTTGTAATTCATTCGGTTTATTTTATTTAGGCTAATTAATTTAACTATATAAATTAATTCAGTAAAGCCTTAGTTGCCGGTTTCTAGTTTCCTTCATTCCCCTAGCTCAGAGAGCAAAAAAAGGTATTACTTAGCGGCCTGCTGTCCTCTGATGTTACCGGGTCTGGGAGTTGTTTACCTGGCCCTATGAGGCCACGAGAAAATCTCTCAAGGTTTAGGTATCTTTGTTTATCTTTGGCCCTTGCCTTATCTTAGCCTCTGTTTATTTATTTATAGGTACTTATCTTTAATCTGTTACAAAGTTTTTTCTTAAAAACATACCAACAAGCGCCAAGCCCTCAAACACTGACAAAATTTCAAATACTTTAATGTCCTGAGCTTCCGCAACCCACCATGTGTTTAAAAAGGCACAAAGCAGCGGCACCTCCTTCCCCCTCTTCACCGAATTCCCATGTCCTTACCCATTTCTCAACTCCTCATTCTGTCCACAGTCCACTCGGTAAACGTTGCCATCTGCGGTCACCCACGTTTGCGGGTTCACCTGACGAGTGGCTGCAGAACCATTGGCCATTGACTGGCGGTGCTGGAGAGGTTGGGCAAAGCACCTTTCCCTCCCTGTACCATCTGTCGGCTCTTTAATGTCACAACACTTTCCAAACCACCGCCCGAAAAAGCTCCCGAATTGAAATTGCTCAAAAATTCAATATTAAATTTCTCTCAGGCCTGATTGCTGTCTTCTCTTGCTTCACCTTCTGAACCCCTCCTTTTTGGTTGTCCTACAAAGTAAATTTAATGCTAAAGATTGATGCCTTCTCGCCATGTTTTCTGGGGCTATCTCCCCTCCCCCCAGCAAGGAGAGGCCTGAATCCTGCAGCAATGCTGTCTGCCCAACCTGTTCGTGGGCGTACAATTCTGGAATTACTTCTGCTGACTGAGGGAACCCTGTTCTCATTTGCAGTTAGCTGAAGTTCCTTCCTGACTTGAGCAAAGGGCACTTGCGATTGGCTGAGGCACAGGAAAGAGTCCCTCGCCCTGGGGGCTGCCATGCCACCTCAACGGAGGCCTGTGGGACTAGTTGTTTAAAACGTGGTTGGGGAAGGGCGCGGGAGGGAAAAAGCGTGCAAATGTAGGAAATGTGCGGCAGCATCTGAAGAAGTGGGTTAACGATTCTGGGTTGGGTCGTCGCCCAGAAAACATCAGCCTGTCTTTCCTCCTCATGTCCAGCAAATTTCTTTTGTGGGGCAGGGGTCATGCTGCTCCCTGTGGTAGCTGGAAGCCATTAAGGGATTAAATATTTCATTATCTTGGGGAGGAGTAAAATTGAGAGCCGAGTCTGTGCTTGGTTTCTGGCTCTAAATCATTGTAATTTGCTGAAAGTATTTGTATGTGAAGATTGTTGGACATTGTGTAAGATGGAGATTGAGGACTCTTTTTTTTTTTTAAAACTCCGCCATTGGAAAAAATCTCTCTCAGTACAACCCCTTTTGCCTCAGTTTCCAGTGTTCTTCCTTACTCAGGTACCTGCGACCCGTGAAGTTCTGGGTTCCCTGCCGAATGTTTTCAGCGCGCTGTGCCTGAATGCTCGTGGGTTGCAGTCCTTTGTGCAGTGCCAGCCCTTTGACCGACTCTTCAAGGTGCTGCTCTCTCCCGATTACCTGCCTGCGATGAGGAGGCGTCGAAGCTCAGATCCATTAGGTCAGCATTCGCCCCCTTCCGATCAAAGTTGTGGTTGTGTTTCGAAAATGTTCCCTCACGAATCTGTGCACGGGATGGCGCGGGGGGGAAGGGATGTCCAGGCTGTAGCTCTTGGCCCATGTGCACCCCCCCCCCCCCCCCATAAAGCCTGCAAAGCCAGGGCAATTCAGTCCTTTTTATACTTTCTCTGTTTGAGTCGCACACTTCAGTATTGTAAAGGTCTGAGCTCCGTTACCTCCATGGTGGGTAAATCCTGAATCGGAGCGCAATGGTCTGTTAGTACCTGCAACTTGAGAGAGGTGTGTGTTAGTGCAAACATTGATTTTAAATTTTATGCCGGTGTTTTAAGACTCCCTGGGGCATTTTAGATGACTGCAAAGCTTGGGGCACTGAGTTGTTTTAGTGACACTGCTCACTCTTCAACTTCATCCTGCTGAAATTGTCACTCGGGTGGTAGAAGTTTGGTACACTCTCCCACGAACGGCAATCGATGCTGGATCAATTATTAATTTTAAGTGTGCGATTGATTGTTAGCCAAAGTTATTAAGGGACATGGGGCAAATGTGGGGATATGGAGTTAGGTCGCAGATCAGCCATGATCTCACGGACATGTCGGAACGGACCCGAGGGGCTGAATGGCCTCCCCCTGTTCCTACGTTCCCAACTCTCCACCGCACGTTGGTGATAAGAAGGATAAATCCCCGTAAGAAGTAATAGCAAAATTGTTCGGTCATTTCCGCCAGGTGTTGGCATCGCCGATGACTTTGGCAAATTATTGTCTGATACTGTCGGTCTGTACAGGTGACACAGCATCCAATCTTGGCAGTGCCGTAGATGAACTAATGAGACACCAGCCAACTCTGAAGACGGACGCCACTGCTGCAATCATCAAGGTGCCTACCTGTGTTTGAGTCTCTTCTGGATAATCCTTGTGTGGGATAGTTCATCTCAGCCAGGGGAATGGTTGGGGCATTGCAGTTGGCAAAAGAGTGAGAAGGAAAAATAAGTTGGGGTTCTCTTTGTTTTTTGTGGGGCGGGGGGGGGGGACATTTATTCTCTGGGTGTGGGCATCGCAGCACTTAGCATCCGTCCCTAGTCACCCCCAGGAAGGCGATGGCGGCGGTTTTGATACAACAGAGTGGCTGGCTAGGCCGCTTCGGAGGCAGCTAAGAGTCGACGGCACTGGTGCGCGACTGGAGTCGCTGTCCAGGCCAGACTGGGTGAAGGACGGCACGTTTCCCTCCCCAAGATAACGTCGGTGACCCAGTCGGGTTTGTGCAAAAATCCGACAGCTTTGTTCCACATTTGTTCAAGAGTAAACCCGAATTCAAGTCTTCAAGGACTACACCTTCTCCTGACTGCTAGCCAGTGCCACCACTCCTACTGTTGTGCTGTAAAAGTGCATGTGTGTAGGTGCCTGGTGAGGACGGAGTCTGACCTGGGTGTGATTGTCCCTTATTTTGAGCAGCCTGGCTGGAATTCTGTATGCAGGTTAACCAGTTACAGGTACTGGGGTGAGGGAGGGAGGCTCCTGACACTGGAATCCGCACCATCGGGGGAGAGGGGAGAAAATTTGGGACCTAACACGACTTGTTCTGCTTTTCAGCTGCTCGAAGAGATCTGCAACCTGGGAAGAGACCCGAAATACATCTGTCAGAAACCTTCTATCCAGAAAGCGGACGGGACTGCGAGCGTCCCGCCGCCCCGGTCCAATCACGCTGCCGAGGAGGCGTCGAGTGAAGATGAGGAGGAGGAGGAAGTTCAGGCCATGCAGAGCTTCAGCAGTAGCATGGCTGCTCAGCAGAGTGATCCCGAACCCAACCAGCAGTGAGTCATTACTGAGATACCTTTCAGTTGTTGCACAGTGGCCTGTGCCGGGGCACCTTAGGGTGGGTCGCACAGTGGCCTCTACTTGATACTCAGACTATGTTGAACAGTTGGCCAGTTGTTACAAGTAACGTCTATTTTTAAAATTGAAAATCTGGATCAGGGGCCCACTATTGAAAGGTGACCGCAACTGTGTGCTGTAAAGCCAGCAGCTTGTAGGAGGGGAGGGGAGGAGTTACACAGTGTGACGGCACTGGGAGCGAATGAGTTAGGATTGGGAGACTCTGTGGTGAATCTCTATTTCAGCGCTGAGGGTACAAAGGAGGAAAATCTGCATCCCTGGCAGTGTTACTGAAAGTGAAGGAAGACTACTTTCTAAAGGAGGCAGGCTGATTTGCTTCAAAAGTGTGCTGTTTGGAGGGGAGGCCGAACGAGGCTGGACACTAATTCCACTTGACCATCGGTGTCCCAAAGAAGTTAGCAGCATCAAGGTTCAAAATTGAGAGGCTTCGATCAAGTAAAATCCAGGAAGAACTATCTCCACTTGGCAGTGGATCTATAACTGGAGAGAGCATAAGTTTAAGGTCACTCTAGGAATGAAGGGAGAGGCTGGGAGGAATATTTTGCGCAGTGCGTCGTCAGGACTTAACACATGACCAGAAACAGCAGTGGGGGCAGACAAGGTTTAAAACAGCAGTGGATCAATATTTGAAATAGCAGCATTTGAAAGGGTAGGGGCTTGATTAAAAGTGGATAACTCTTTGGCACAGGCATAGGAAAATTAAGTAAAGGTTCTGCTGACATACTCTTTATACTGTGCTCAGATGTGCTTGCCAGGGAAGGAGTAATCTCCATGTCAGGTCCCTCTCAATACTGGCCCCGTCAGACACTCCCAGGACAGGTACAACACGGGGGTTAGATACAGAGTAAAGCTCCCTCTACACTGTCCCCCATCAAACACTCCCCAGGACAGGTACAGCATGGGGGTTAGATACAGAGTAAAGCTCCCTCTACACTGTCCCCCATCAAACACTCCCCAGGACAGGTACAGCACGGGGGTTAGATACAGAGTAAAGCTCCCTCTACACTGTCCCCATCAAACACTCCCCAGGACAGGTACAGCACGGGGGTTAGATACAGAGTAAAGCTCCCTCTACACTGTCCCCCATCAAACACTCCCCAGGACAGGTACAGCACGGGGGTTAGATACAGAGTAAAGCTCCCTCTACACTGTCCCCATCAAACACTCCCAGGACAGGTACAACACGGGGGTTAGATACAGAGTAAAGCTCCCTCTACACTGTCCTAACAGAATAATGTGCTCCATTTCCCTCACCAGCCATGTTGCTGCCTCCGTGATTGTGCTTTGAAGGAGCTATCCAGTTACTCCCACTCTCTTGATCCTTTCCCATAGCCCGGTAAAATGTTTCTCCCAGTTCTGTCCCCTAATGACTCTAATAATTTATCCAGTTCCCTTTTGAAAGTTATGATTAAATCTGCATTGACATCCCTTTCCAGGTGGTTCATTCCTTTAAAAAAAAACCTTTTCCTCATCGCCTCATTTTTTTGCCAATCACAGTAACTAAAACAATTCCATTCTTCTCGTTAAACTTTTTGTAACAGCACATCCTATCGTTCGCCCATGCTGGGAGTTCAAAGTTAGCTTTGTGTCGTCAGTCATTAGGATGGGAATTCAGGAGAAACTCCTTCAGCCAGAGAGTGGGGAGAATGTGGAGCCCGCTACCACAGGGAGTTTTTGAGATGTGTAGTACAGATCTGTTTAAGGAGAAGCTGAATAAACACATGAGGGAGAAAGAAATGGAATGATATGGTGATAGGGTGAGATGTTGTAGGGGCGGGAGGAGGCTCGTGTGGAGCAGAAACACTGGCACGGGGCCGAATGGCCTGTTTCTGTGCTGTAAAATTCCATCTAATATGATTGGAGTGCACAAATTATACTGTCCAGCAAAACTGGGCCTCGGAATGATGACAGTTTGGTGTCTGAATTGCTCTGGTTTGGGTGTGGTATTAATTTTGGCATCTTTGCATGTTACAGGTGCAATGCAGTAATTGGAAGAAGGGTAGAGGGGGGTCTCCCAATGTCCCGGCCAAACATTTAACTCTCAGCCAATGCAAGCTACCAGCAAAGATTATTAGCCTATTTGGCAATGTCAGTGACCAGTTAACAGACACTGCCAGCATTGCCATTCAGAGTAATTTTCTGTATGTGCAGAACTTTGACTTGGCTGCATCCACTTCCTCTAGCTTGGGTCTGTTTTATCTACATCTCCTCCCCGGGCAACTTGTCCATCACTCCAGCTCCCTGCCTAAACCCGTCTGCCTTGCGAAGTGTCTCCCCAGCTTCTTTAAAACTGGAGATCACGCAGGCCTCTTGCACCCAAATCCGCGTGCTACCAGACGTTGAATGTAACGTGGAAACTGGAAGCCAAGTTGTGCCATTGCAGTCGATCTCAACTGAGAATGAGACAGGTGATGGGAAATAAATGCAGCTAAATTCCACGTGTGCGTTCAGTGCTTTTTTGAGGGGCAGTTGCGTTGCCTGAAGATTGTTGGTAGCTCAGTTTTAAGGAAATAAGCACTTTCCCCTTTTGAGTGCGCTGTGTGCCGAATCTGCAGCCTTTGAGCAGTGACAGAGAATTCTGATGGTTAGTGTGTGCTGCTTCCTGTAGAGTCTTTTCACATTTCCCTGAATGAGCTGAAAAGTCTCTCTCGCTCTCTCTCTTTCTTTCTCTCTCTCTCGCGTTTGGCTTTGCTTGCTGCTGAATTTTGGCAAATGCTCTCAGTCTCCTCTGAACCTGTGCCAGCAACGCTTTGGAAAGGAAAGCCAAGCCCCTCCAGTTCCCAGCTTGCACTGTTAACCCTCCGACCACCACAGCGTTGACTCTGGCAGTGCTCGTGGGGCAAAGTTGCCCACGGGCCGCACAAATTAATATCGCCTTATCCTGCAGGTTAGACGGGAAAAATGTCTTCTGTTTCAAACCACCTGCCCAGAGGGAGGGCTTTTTTTTTTTAAAGGCGCAGCTGATGTGGAATCGTCGAAACTGGCAACACAGGAAACCAGTCATGCCTCTTTGAAAGAGCAGTCGTGCTTTGCCCCACACTATAGGGCAGTGCATTCCAGATCATCCTCAAGTACCTGTCCAACTCCCTTTTTCAATTGTTTGTGTGGAATTGGTTTTCAACACTCCTGGATATTTTGCTAATGGCTTTTAACTGTTGACGTCTTGTCGTTGACCCGCATGCCAGCAGGAATAGTTTTTCTATCTCTTCTCCATCAAAACCTCTATTCGCAGTTCATCTCTGCTCCAGTGAACTGCTTTCCAACTCCCTCCAGAACTGAAGTGTATCATTTCCTGGTGAAGCACCTGTGCACCCTTTCTACGCTTTTTATAGGACTTCATCAGCACAGTGGTGATGTTACTGGTTTAGTAATGCAGAGGTCTGGATTAATACTCCAGAGACATCAGTTCATATCCCACCAAGGCAGCTGGGGGAATTTAAAGTTTGATTGATCAATAAAGCCCTGAAATAAAATGTTAGTCTCAGTAATCATGAAGATTGTTGTTAAAAACCCGTCTGATTCACTCATGTCCTTCAGGGGGAGGAAATCTGCCCTCCTTACCCGGTCTGGCCTACGTGTGACTCTGGTCCCACAGCAAATGTGGGTTGATTCTGAACTGCCCCACTGAAATGGCCGAGCAAGCCACTCAGTTCAAGGGCAGTTAGGGATGGGCAACAAATGCTGGCCTTGCCAGCGACGCCCACATCCCAAGACTAAATAAAAAGAAAACAATTAGCTGAGTGGGGTGTCCAGAATTGACTGCAGTATTCAGGGTACATGCAGATTTGTTGTGCACTTACAAAGGAAAGATTTTTCTATGCGCCTTTTATGACCACAGGCCCCCCCCCCCCCCCCCAAATCTTTTTGTCGCCGTTGAAGTACTTCACAGGCTTAATGGTTGTTGTAATGCAGGAAATACAGCCGGTTTGCGCACAGCGAGCTCCCACACAGTTGCTGTAAAACACACAATCCTAGGGATATCATAGTTATGGATCCCAGTAATGTCGTTGAAACTGCTACCACACCGGTCGAGTAAGGGCTGGGACTCGAGCAGTGGCGTCTGCTCCAGCAAGGGGAGCAAACTGAGAATATTCGGTACCTCTGAGAACCCTTGTCGGCATTGCCCCAACATCCAAAAGTGTCAGCTACCCAAAGGAAAAGGTGCAGTTGTTGCAGCGAATAGTTTTCATTCGTCCTTGGACAGTAGGAAGCATGCTTGTACTTCAAATATCGGGCCTGCAGTCCTTGAGGTGTGCAGCACAGCCAGTCCAGTACAGAGAACGCTGACTGGACAAGCGACACCACCCCCGCCCAGCCCCTTTCCCGAAGATGTCTTTGTCTTCAGGTAAGACCTTGGGGTCCACAATGATCAGAGAGTTAGAGGTTTTCAGTTTCATTACAGGAGCTGGATTTTTCACCGGCATTTTAAAAGGTGCCTTTGCAAGAATGAGCTCGAATGGATTTTGTTTGTATTTTGACGCAGCAGTGGTCAGAATTGGAGAATATTACTCTGTTATTGGAAATGCTGCATTTCTCCTTGGAGAGCCTGTGGTCCCTGCTGGATCGCTGCTCTCGAACCTTTGGGCAGGCACATGAGACGGTCACCTTAGCCTTATTGCTGCATTTGCGTTCCATCTTTGGAGCTGGCGAGCTTTCTAGTTCTCAACCTCTCCAATGGTGGTTCATGTGCTGGGCCCTGGCAGTACTGGTTGGTCGAGAAAAAGGTTTTGTTGAGTTTTGACCGTGAAGGGAGCACGTGATGCGTCAGAGCTCCTCTTGCGTCACCAAAACATGCTGGCAAACCGCGTGGGTCTGGGACTGGTATGTTCTCCCTCTGACAGTGGGGTCCTTGGGTCTTTCCTCCCCTTGCTGGAGAAACCGCGTGTTGGCGTTAGGATCTCTGCACCAACAGTATCTTCAAGTGACTTGCAAAGTCATCAAAAAGTAATTTATCTCAGTGAATAACTGTTGAGGGTTGTTGTTCAGCAAAGGGCTCTCTGTCTCTTGTGCACCCCCCACCACTCCCCCACTTTGCCCTGCCATTGGCAGCTGTCCCTTCACCGGTTTCTCGGCTCTAAGCTCTGGAAATGCTTCCCTAAACCTTTCCACATCTCCCACCACTGAGACGTTCCTTAAAAAGCTATCTCCTTGACGACGCTGTCCAGGTATCCTTTGGCACAGTGTCGATTTTTACCGCAGTGTGAACCGCCCTGGGCCGTTTTCACTCTATTAAAGGCGCAATGTAAATACACGTTGTTTTTTAAGAAGCAGTTCCTGAGTCATGTGGCGCTCTACTCCACTTGTTGCCAAGTCCAGGGAGCTCCTGGCACCGGCCCATGTCCTGCCGTTTCCCAGCACTCTGCATCTGAGGTGCCAGCTCCCTTCACATTTCCTCCTGTACGCCCAGCGCACATTTTAGAGAGATACGTCTCAGCTTTTTAATCATTCCCGAGAGGGAGGAAGTGGAACTGCTTCACGAAGGGAGGCTGCCTCAGTGTCGATGATCACAAACAGTTAAGCCTGAATAAATCTCCCTTCTGAAAGGGCCGCCTGGTATTTATTTGGGCTGAGATCAGAGGCTGTGGTGCCACTCACGCCGGCGCAGTAGAAACTCGTTGCGGGTGTATTGTTGTGTGGCCGTACCATTGGCCAGTCTCTCTCTCTCTCTCGCCTACTGCGCGTGTGCACTGCGCCAGCAGGCTGTGGCTGGAGGCAGCCAGTGTCGAAATGCACCTTCTGTGATGATGCGTGTGTTTTTGTTTTTGATTTTATTGCCGTGTCTTCTCGCTGTCACTCTTTGGTTTCGGTCGCCAAATGGAATCGTTCTCCATTCGCCAGCGGGTCTGCACAGCTGGGCTCGGCCTCCGCCGCCTCTCTGCTCTTTCCCTGCCTGGCCTCGTGGCTTTCGGATGTGAGCAAGGGCAGGGAGGCGCCCTCCTCCAGCGCTCCGCCGTGTGCCCCCGCGAATGGCGAGCAGCCGGCACCTCGGCTGTCTGTTTGGGGTTTCATGAGTTTTGAGGAGTTTTTAAAGGAATGGAATTTCTGGTTTGCGGGGGGGGAGTGGTGGAGGTGGGAAAGCTTCCCCGTCGGTGGTGACGCAGATCGATCGGAAGGATGGGTGAGCCGGCGGTGGAGGGAACTACCGCATTGCAGTGGAGGCTTGTGGTGGGGGTGGGGGGCAAAAGAAGCAAGGGCGCCTCCCTGCGTCCCAGCACTTTGACTGCTTGCCACTCCAAGCATTTTCCTTCTGGTGACGTCTGGTTCTGATTGCAGGGATGACCGTTTCGGTCATCTCTCTGAAGTTGACACCGCGGGAGGGTGGCTCAAAGCCTCATTGTTGTTCATCTTGTGCAGCTCGGTTGCCATTCTGATTGCAGTCCGTTTGCTTTTCCAAATTCGAGTGAGTATGTTGTTTTTGTGAACCAGTTTAGTTTCTCAGTTGTGAGTAGTTTCCAGGAGCCCGCTCCCCCCCCACCCAAAGCATTTTGCTTCTCTTTAAGAAAGAAAGACGCAATATTTTCTGCAGGAGTGCACTGATTGTTAACCCCAATGTGCTACTGTCCTTTGAAATGTTGACCGCCCCCATTAATAATTGAAGGAATAGTTTAAGAGCTATAAAAATGAGATGTGGCCCTTACTGTGTGTCAATCCACCGCCCGCTACAAGCTCCCCGTAAGGGGGCTGGTTGTGGGGGTGGGGGGGTACCCTCTGACCAACTGTTATGGATTCCCATCACTGCCTTAACTGAATGCAGCCACCGCCCACCCCCCCCTTCAAGTCAGGGGTTCCCTCCTGCATCTTTGTAACCTTTGCAGCCCTCCCAGATTTCTCTGCTCCATCAGTTCTGGCGTCTTGCGCATCCCCAGTTTCCATCGCTGTACCATTGGCGGCCGGGCCCTTAGCTCTGGGAATGCCTCCCTAAACCTTTCCGCCCCTCTCCCCCTCTCCTCCTTTGAGACGCCCCTTAAAACCGACCTCTTTGACCGAGCTTTTGGCCGTCTGTCCCTAATATATCACGATGTGGCTCGGGGTCAAATTTTGTTTGATCGCTCCTGTGTAGCAGGAGCTCTTTAAAAACGAGACATAAATGCAAGTTGTTATAGGAATGAGCTGGCCCTGTTTGAGTAACCCCTCCTCCTGAGTATATAGAACAATATGCATGCACGCGAGTGTATTGTACAATCTAAAATGCACCATGTACTCTGTGTTGAAACAGATCTGAGACCACCTTGTACAAATGAACAATCTGCAGCAGCCATTAGTTTGGGCTGCCTTTATCCAGTTAGCACTTCAGGTCCATTCACTTCAGTTTGCCGACTTAATTTGTGGAGAGACTGCTGAAGCTGGGGTTGTTCTCCCCAAAGCATCGAAGATTAAGGGGAAAGCTTACGAGAAGTGGTCAGGATCACACAGGGCTTTGGTAGAAGAAATCAGGGGAAACTGTTTCTCGTGGCAGAAAGGTCCGTAAACAGATGATCGGCAAAAGAAGCAGAGGCGATCTGAGGATTTTCTTGAGTGAGCTGTTGTGATCTGGAAGGTGCTGTCTGAAAGGAGGGTGGAAGTAGATTCAATCATAACTTTCAAAAGGCGGTTTGACCCGTACATGAAGGGGAAAACGGGGTAAGAGCAGGTCGGTGGAACTAATTGGATAGCTCTACCTAAGAGCTGGCACAAACAGGATGGGCTGAATGGCTGCCGCCTTTGCTGTATAATTCTATCTGCGTGTGCACAGTGAGAGCTGCTCGAGCGATTGCTGCTCAGTGGCCATTTGCCTGCCTTGACAGTAAGGCCCCTTGTGCATCTGGGTTGCTCCCATGGGCGCGGCACGGCCTGGCTTGGTTCTTTTAAATGCCGCCCGTTTCCAAAATGTCCTGTTTTGTTTCCCCTCTTGAATTCTCAGGGTGGTTGGCACGGAGGAGAGGATACCCATCCCACTGATGGATTATATACTGAACGTGGTGAGTGAGCAGTTACTTTTCGTGTATTGGAAAGAAATGCCATGTGTATTCGATGAAGTGGGATATTTTGCAGGCAGGAGCAGAACTGTTTGATTTGCACTTCATTAGACCAGAACGAAGCTGAAGTGGAGCTGTTTCCACCTGTGATTTATGATACACTGGTGCCTGTGCCCTTGGAGGGAATGCACCTGGGTCAGTGCACCTCAGTGCTCTGTGATTCCCTTAATTCATAACCCCCCCCCCCCCCCTCAAATTGTCTCCATCACCCACACTGACAGTACTGTACCCCAGTGTTATACAGTGACAGACCTGTCCCCACCAGTACTGTACCCCAGTGTTATACAGTGACAGACCTGTCCCCACCAGTACTGTACCCCAGTGTTATACAGTGACAGACCTGTCCCCACCTGCTCTGTACCCAGTGCTGTATATATGTTCTATAGACAAGATCCTGAGTTTTGAAGGATGGTGTCTAAATTGAGTAGCTAGCTTTTTTTGAAGTTCAAGGCACAACAAATATGCTGCCTTTTAAAAAAATTTCTATCAGTATGCTGCTTGTTTCCCCTGATCCTATTAAAGCAACATATTCAAAAAAGAATCAAGCAGTGTGTACCATCTACAAGATGCACTGTAGCAACTCGCCAAGGCTCCTTCGACAGCTCCTTCCAAACCCGTGACCTCTAACACCGAGAAGGACAAGGGCAGCAGACGCACGAGAACACCACCACCTGCAAGATCCCTCCCCCCCCGCCCCCCAAGCCACACACCATCCTGACTTGGAACTATATTGGCCGTTTCTTCACTGTCACTGGATCAAAATCCTGGAACTCCCTCCCTAACAGCACTGTGGGTGTACCTATACCACATGGACTGCAGCGGTTCAAGAAGGGGGCTCACCACCACCTTGAGGGCAGTTAAGGGTGGGCAATGCTTGCCAGCGGCGCCCGCGACCCATGAACGAATTTTTTTTAAAACCTACAAGTCGTTGTCGCATATAGCAATTCAAGCTGCAGTTGGATAGCCCCAGTTTCCTTGTTGGTCCCTCACCCAGCGGAGTAGTATTCTGGAGGTGAACATCCATCGTTCTTGCTCTGCTCCCCTCTTTACTGTTTCTTCCCGGCCCTTCCCATCCCTAGAATTGCAGGGGTGCACAGGCCTCCTGCAGCGCTGCTCTGGAGGAGATTTGTCAGTCAGCTGAAGCCAGTGACTGGACTGGGACTCACCTACTCTGTGGCTTGGTATTGCAGTGGGCTGAGCAAGCCTGCAGCAATCTAGCCAGATGTGGCTAACTTTTTACATGAAATGTAGCAGCACAGGAACAGGCCCAGCTGGCTTATGCTCCACCTGAGCTTCCTCCCATTTTAATGCGTCCAACCCTGTGGGCATATCCTTCCACCCCCTTAAATGAGGTGAGCTCTAACTGTCCTCTCCCTCCCTTTCTCTCTGCTGTCAAAAAGATGAAATTTGTCGAGTCGATTCTGAGCAACAACACGACGGACGATCACTGCCAGGAGTTTGTGACCCAGAAGGGGCTGCAGCCACTCGTGTGCATCCTGGGCCTTCCAAACCTCCCCATCGACTTCCCCACTTCTGCTGCCTGTCAGGCCGTCGCAGGGGTCTGCAAGTCCATCCTGGTAGGTGCCACGCGATTTTCAGTAATCCTTCGGGTAGGTGCCGGCCGTCGAAGAGCTATTGCGGATACAATGGGCTCTGCTGTTGCCGTGGTTGCCATTGAATAGGTTGTACCAAGTTGCCTGTGAGGCAAACTGCGATGCAGCTGACTGGTTTTCAGGAGGAGTTTCCATTCTAAACGTGCATGTAGGAATTTGCAATGGCAAAAAATGACAGGAAAAGTTGCATAGTCTCAGCCTGTGTTCCCTCGAGTATGAAAGATTAAGGGGCAATCTAGTTGAGGTGTTTAAGATACTTGATAGCTAGATAGAGAGAAACTATTTCCTTCGGTGCGGGAGGCCAGAACAAGGGGGCAGAGCCTATTAAAATATAAGCGAGGCTGTTTGGGCTTGATTTCAGGAAGCACTTCTTCACACAAAGACCAGTGGAAATCTGAAATGCTGTCTGCCAGAAAGCTGCTGAAACTCGGGGTCCATTGAAAGTTTAAACACCGAGGCCGCTAGATTTTTGTTGCACGGGTATTAAGGGGAACGGAGCCAAGACTGGCAAATGGAGATCAGCCAGGATTTCACACAATGGAACAGGCTCAAGGGGCTGAATGGCCTGCTCCTGTGAAATGTGCACAGAAGGAAGATGTTTTTGAAGTAAATTTTACCTTTTTTTCTGTGGGCGACTTGCCAATTAAAATTGGTATTGTGACCCATTAATGTAGCGTAAATATGCTACATGTTAACTCACTGCTCAGTAAGATGTGGTTGCGAGGGTAGGGCTCAGTGGCGGCCGAGGCTCAGTGGGTAGCACTGGCGCCTCTGTATCAGGTTGTGGGTTCAAGTGCCGCTCCAGAGGTTTGAGCATTTAAATCAGGCTGACACTCCTGGTACAGTGCTGAGGGAGTGCCGCGCTGCCGGAGGGTCAGTGCTGAGGGAGTGCCGCGCTGAGGGAGCACCGCGCTGCCGGCAATGTTGTCATATCCTCTCAGGTGGCCATGAAAGATTGCACGGCCACTGTTGGAAGAATGGGGAGTGGGTGGGGTGACGGACACAGGCGGTGGTTCTGCCTGATGTCTTCAACATGTATCCCTCAACCAACATCACTAAGTTATCTGGTAATCTTAACCTTGTTTGTGGGAGTTTGTTGTGTGCAGATTGGCTTCGGTCTTTCTGACATTACAACTGTGACCGCGCTTAAAAAAATACTTCATTGGTGGTAAAGTGCTTGGGACTTTGTGAAGTTGTGGAAGGCACAAGTGACCTTTGTTTCTGTACGCTGTTGGTGTTTAATTTAACTTTTCCTTAAATGAGGTGCTTAGCTTGTCCACTTTGTATCAGCTACACCAGTACCTGGAACATAATGCAACCTAATCCATCTTTTTCTGCCCCCCCCCCCATTCCTATTCATGCAGACGCTGTCGCACGAACTGAAGGTACTGCAGGAAGGCCTTGTTCAGCTGGACACCATACTGTCGTCGTTGGAGCCCCTGCACCGACCCATCGATACCCCTGGTGGCTCCGTCCTCCTGCGGGAGTTGGCGAACGCCGGCAACGTGACTGACGCCACCCTCTCGGCCCAGGCCACGCCGCTGCTGCACGCTCTCACCGCGGCGCATGCCTACATCATGATGTTTGTACACACTTGCAGGGTGGGACAGGTGAGGGTCATAAAATGCTGGAAGCCACTCGGCAGGTCAGGCAGCGCCCATGCGCAGAGAAATGCCATCAGCGGTTCTGGTCGACCGCTGAAAGCTTATCGAGCTGAAAGGGTGACTGTTTGTTTCTACTGCTCTCCCTTTTTCTCTCTCTATCTCTCTTTCCCCTCCCCTGACACTGCCAGACCTATTTTTCCAGCATTTATTTCAGATTTCCAGCATGCACAGTGCTTTGCTTTAGTTTTTGGAAACTCTATTGAATCACCTCGGTATGAAGAGGTCCAGGGAAAGTACTACTCCATGTGGATATGTGCATCATACGTGTGCTGTGAAACCCCCCCCCCCCAAAAAAACCTGGTTACCCAATCCCCTGAGATTGGCAGGAAAAGAAATCCTTGAGGAATTTTGTCCCAATCCTCCTCCAATTCGTACCCCCCTGCCGACTCCAAAAACACAAGGAAGCAAACTCCAGGAGACTCCAGTAACCCAAACCCTGCCATAAACTGAACCGGACCAGCCAAATATATACTGTGGCTACAAGAGCAGGTCAGAGATCGGGAACCTCCTGACTCCCCAAAGCCTGTCCACCAGCTACACGGCACGGGTCAGGAGTGTGTTGGAATGCTCTCCACTTGCCTGGATGGGTGCAGCTCCAACAACACTCAAGAAGCTCGACACCATCCAGGACAAAGCAGCCCGCTTGATCGGCACCCCATCTACAAACATTCACTCCCTCCATCACCGACGCACAGTGGCAGCAGTGTGTACCATTTACAAGATGCACTGCAGCAACTCACCAAAGCTCCTTCGACAGCACCTTCCAAACCCACGACCTCTACCACCTAGAAAGACAAGGGCAGCAGACGCATGGGAATATCACCACCTGCAAGTTCCCTTCCAAGTCACACACTGTCCTGACCTGGAACTATATCAGCCGTTCCTTCACTGTCGCTGGGTCAAAATCCTGGAACTCCCTCCCTAACAGCACTGTGGATGGACTTAGACCAGATAGACTCACCACCACCATGAAAGAATTTAAAAAGACCCAACTCGAAGAATGTTGCAGCATCTTAATTTGGAATTAAAACATCGACTTCAATTTCAAGAGGAGGAAAAAGCCTTAATTAATGCACATTTTGTATTTGAGGAGGGTCGGTGAGGTGGGGAAGAACTGGGAACAGGTTTTCAAGTTTATTCATCTCATCTTCGGAGGTATCTTCAGTCACCTAACTTTTGCCTTTTTGTTCCTCTCCTCCTCCTCCTCCCTTCACCTTCCTCCCCGCCACCCTCTCCCAGTTTGTGAAGAGGATTTGCGAGTATAATCTCACCAAGTTGCATTGGGGATGTGGGTCTTGGTTAATTGATCTTTGAACAGAATGGTGCAAGCTTCAAGTTGTAGTCTGCCTGCTTTTACAGAATCACAGTATCCCTGATTTTCATCACTACATAATGTGCCATAAGCTGCCTAGGCCCCAAGTTTTGGGATTCTTTCTTTGCCTCTCTCCCTTCCTTGTTTAAGATACGCCTTAAAACATACCTCTTTGACCAAGCTTGGGTTACCTGTCCTGATATCTCTTTATGTGCCTCAGTGCCAAATATGGATCACTCCTGTGATGAGGTGCCCTGGGACCTTTTACTACACTTAAGGCACTGTGTATAAATGCAAGTTTGTAACCTTGCATCCCTCTAACGCTATGAATAGCCTCTGGTAACTGCGTGTATGAGCGTGTGCCTGTAAATTCAGGCCTTTACAGCTGTTTGTGCAGTCAGGCTCTTACTCCATCTGTTAGAAGGCCTGTTCAGTATTGTGCGTTGCTGGAAGTGGGCTTGAGGGCCTGACGATTCAATGTCCCTGTTCTTTCAGAGTGAAATCCGTTCTATATCTGTGAACCAGTGGGGTTCGCAGCTGGGCCTGAACGTCCTGAACAAGCTCAGCCAACTGTACTGCTCGTTGGTGTGGGAAAGCACCGTGCTGCTGTCCCTCTGTACCCCTAACAGGTAAGCAGGCTTGGAAAGCAAGGTTTTTGTCGTGAGGCAGGTTTCTTCACTCTTGAGGTGCGTTTTGAGACAACTGGGTTTCCATGGATTGTGCGGTGTAATCGGGACGCCATACTGGATTTGAGCCCCGATCTCGGTGGGTACAAGGGTGGGTTTAAGAAGCCTAATTGAATTGAAACAATGGGGACGAGGCTGGAGTGCCGAAAATCTGCATTTAAAAACAGGACATGTGTGAATTTAAGCAGGTTATTGGATAAGTGGGCCTTGTCACTTTAGGGATTGTGCCAAAACTCCTCTCTTTTCCCCCCCCCCCCCCCCCCCCCTCGGGTGCTATATGTTCGACAGGCTGTGCTTATTTTTTTTTATTCATTTGTGGGATGTGGGCATCGCTGACTAGTCCAGCATTTATTGCCCATCCTAGTTGCCCTTGAACTGAATGGCTTGCTCGGCCATTTCAGACAGCAGTTAAGAGTCAACCACATTGCTGTGGGTCTGGAGTCACATGTAGGCCAGATTTCCTTCCCTATAGGACATTAGTGAACCAGCTGGGTTTTGACAACAATTGACAATGGTTTCATGGTCACCATTAGACTAGCTTTGAATCCTAGGTTTATTAATTTAATTCAAATTTCACCATGTGCCGTGGTGGGATTCGAACCCATGCCCTTAGAGCAATAGCCTGGGGTCTGGATTACCAGTCCAGTGACATTTACCACTACGTCACCACCTCCCAGAAAGGCTGCAGATACCAGTTGCCAAAGAAGCCCACCTTTACCATCCCGTTTACATTCATGCTGCTTACACAGAATTGATCTGAAATGGGAATTTAGGGGGAAGTGTGGGGAGGAAAGACAAACGAAAATTAAGTACTGAGAAAGGTAAAATTTGCAGGGCTGGTGGAATCAAGAGCAGGGGAGTTAGGTCGAACTGGACAGTGCTCTCAAAGAGCTGGTACCAGCACGATGGTCTCCTTCTGCGCCCTACCATTTTACAAAATTCCCAGCCAGTACAGCAGCGTCCCTGCTAAACTGCTTGTGTCCGGTAATCCCAAACCGTGCCCAAAAAAAACCCCTCAAAGGTACCGTGCGTCGAAAAAGCCGGCCGCGCAGAGCGGCTATATTTTTTTTACGGGGAACTGTTGGTGCACGCTCCCAGAATGTTAAACGATGTATAAGTTTGCGTGGTTCTGCTTGAAGATGGCGCGCGTGGCTAACTGCTTGCTTGGGTTCAGTCTTCCAGCTGGCTGTGAGTTTGGCCAGGCCGACATGCAGAAGTTGCTGCCAAAGGAGGACAAGCCTGCTACTGCTGCTACACCAGGCACCTCCGCCGGAGCGAAGAGATCAGGTGAGCTGTTAACATGGACATTGCCAGAAGCGACAGCAGCGAATTTAACGTAACAAAACATCCCAAGATACTCCACAGAACTTTCCAACATACTTGACACCCGGCATTTAATAAGATACGAGAACAGGTGGCATTAGTTTTTTTACCGAGAGTCTTAAAGGAGGGGAGGTTTAGGGAGGGAATTCCACAGCTTAGGAGCCCAAGCAACTGAAGGCGTGGCCGCCAATGGGGGAGCGGTAGAAATCGGGGGATGCGCAAGAGGCCGGAATTGGAGGAGCGCAGAGATCGCGGAGGGTGCTAGGACTTGTGGGGGTTTGAGATAGAGAGGGACCAAGGCCCATGGAGGGATTTGGGGGGATAAAAAAGGATGAGAATTATAAACGAGTTGCTGATCCAAGAGCCAGTGTATGTCCCGGAGCACAGACGGGTGATGGATGAAGTGGACCTGGTGTGAGCTAGAATACGGGCAGCAAATCTTTGCTGAGCTCAAGTTTGTGGAGGATGAGAGGCTGCTCAGGAGAGCATTGAGTTAAATAAACCTGGGACTTGACAGTGTTGTCAGTTCAATCCGGCGCCTTTACGCAATAGCGAACGAGCGCTTTCTGACGTTGCCCCTTCCTGACATCGTCCCTCGTTTCTGTTTTGCCTTTCAGAAGCGGAGGTGGACACGGCGGGCAGCAGCGTGGAGTCTTCAGCTCAGGGGCTGTTGGAGGGGATCAGCCTGGACGGGGACACGTTGGCACCAATGGAAACGGACGAGCCCAGTACCTCTGACGCCAAAGGGAAATCCAAGATCACACCAGCCATGGCTGCGCGGATCAAGCAGATCAAACCCTTGCTCTCAGGTGAGTTGGGGGACACAAGCATGTGCTTGTGATTTCCTCCCCTCCCTCTGCAGTAGTGAGCTGGCTGCCCGTGGTAATTATTGGATTTTAGGCTTGGGGCATGCTAACAGGCTGAAGGGAGGTTGCAGCTGAGTCGGGGCCTGGCTGACATTCGTACCCAGCAGGGGTTGTTGGAAAGCATTTGGGAGCAGAGCTCTGGGTGTCCATTAGCCCAGTTGTAGCAACCCCTCCTCCTGCCACCGCCAGCTTCCAAAAACCAGGGGTCGATTTGTATGATAACGGTTGTTCCTTCATTTGACTTTCTGCTTGCCCCGCTATCTACTGGTGATTTTCAATCCTGCCTTGTTAATCTCAGCGTCTTCCAGGCTCGGGAGGGCATTGGCCGAGCTCTTCGGGTTGCTGGTCAAGCTGTGCGTCGGATCGCCCGTGCGGCAGAGACGGAGTCATCACCCCGCCAGCACCACCACCGCGCCCACGCCAGCGGCACGAGGGACAGCATCCGCCCTCACCAAGCTCCTGACGAAAGGGCTATCGTGGCAACCGCCCCCGTACACTCCGACTCCCCGGTTCAGGTATGTTCCAGTTTCCTCTTGCGCTGGTCAGAGCTTCATCCCGGCAGCTAAATGCTAGGTCGTCTGCATAATCTATCCCTTGGAGCCCTGGTAACATTCTGGGACGGGTTAGGTGACGGATGCGAGGCTTGCGATCCTAGATATGGGTGCGTGATGCAGGCCAACACTGAGGGAGTGCCGCACTGCGTTAGGGGTGTCGCTCTCTGGATGACTGTTAAAGCCGTCCGCTGATTTTCAAGTGTACTTCAGAAGATCGCGTGGCGCCGTTGGGAGAGCAGGGAGTTCTCTTGGTGTCCTAGTCAATGCTCCTCCTTCCCTTATCAGCACCAGGCAAGATAAAAGAAAACAAACTTGTTCGCTCATCCTGTTTGTGTAAAGCTTCGAAAAGGTGGGGGGGTCTTTTCTCCAACGAAAGCTACTGGATACAAAGTGAAGTTCTATCAAAGATGCCCCAGGTAAGGCCTGTGGCCCAGCTTTGCCCCATGAGTCCCCAGGCAAGTCAATTCTTTTGGTATTTTTCGCTTGCTGGTTTGTCCTGTTTGAATTTTGGGCCTGGAGGTTTAGGAAAGAGCTTTACTTGGCATTGTTGGTCGGATAAATCGGACATCAGGGCACCAAGATCTGTGAGCGTCAAGGGACAAGTCGTCCTCGAGGCTTCACGGCACCAACCTTAGTGACCCGCAAAGGTAGGGCTTAGATGCAGTTACTTGACACTGTCCCGTCCCAACGCTACCTCCAGTCCCCTTACTGCACCAGGATGACTCCCGTTTTAGTCCCAAACTAGGGGCAGTTGTGAAACCGCGTCCGTTTGGAACCGTATTGAGATGGTCCCAGAAATGTTGCACTTTGACCCTCTTCTGTCTTAGCCACGCACGCGCTGCCCTGGGATTCACTTTGTGTGTCTTTTTCCATTCCGTCAGGTTGACTTTCTTCATTTGTTCAGTGGGGTTCACGTCTCCCATGCTGTTTGATGAGCGGAAGTACCCGTACCACTTAATGCTGCAGAAATTCCTGTGCTCTGGAGGACACGACGCCCTGTTTGAGTGAGTAACCCCGTTGAGAAACCGGACAAATTTCACCATGCGCCATAAATGTAACTCGAGGGGCTCAGCGAATGCTTACACTCCCCAAATCTAGCGATGGTAGAGAGGTCCGCTGCGATGCAACCCTTCTCCGGTTTCAGGGGCCTCAGTTTGTAGATCTTGTGGTTAGTTGCGAATGGGGTGAGTTTCAACCTTTTTTTAAAAAAAAAACACAACCCATACACACTCTGTTTCTGTTGATTAACGAATGAGATTTATTGCTGTAGAGCTCAGGGACTTGCCTTAATCGAGCCCTAAGGTGCACGGCTGTGCTTTTTTTTTAAACTCTGAACTCTCTCCCCATCAGGACCTTTAATTGGGCTTTGTCGATGGGGGGTAAAGTGCCAATCACCGAAGGCCTGGAACACACGGATCTCCCGGACGGCACGGGCGAGTTCCTCGACGCCTGGCTGATGCTCGTGGAGAAGATGGTGAATCCGACCACTGTCCTGGAGTCCCCGCACTCTCTGCCAGCCAAGCCACCCGGAGGCCAGAACTTCCCACAGTTCAGTGCACTGCGGTTCCTGGTGGTTACCCAGAAGGTAAGCTCACGTCTCCAGTTCGGTGTAGAATCCTAGAACGTGTGCAGCACCGACGGAGCCATTCGTCCCGTTGTAACTGTGCCAGCTCTTTGAAAGAGCCATCCAGTTTAGTCCTGTTCTCCACCATAGCCCTGCAAAAATGGATCCCCTCAAGTATTTATCCGATTCCCCTTCTGAAAGACATTGAATCTGCTTCCGCCCTTAGAAGCAGTGCATTGCTTAAAAACTTTTCTCCTCATCTCCCGTCTGGTTCTTTTGCATAGCTTTTTATTTAAAAGGAAAAAAAAGCTTGTGGACAGCCGTATGGGACTGTGGGACTGTACCAGCCAAATACCTGCTGATGTGCAAGCTCTTCCCTGTTGACCGAGGATGGAAATGCAGGAGGCTGTTTCGAAGCTTGAAATGCCCCCTCGAGCCATTAGTCCCCTTGATCTCTGTTGCATATAAGGCCTGAGTGCGGAGTCTTGCTCTCTCTCGCTCGCTCTCCAACGGTTTTATCTAAAATCTTTGACAGGCAGCCTTTAACTGCATCAAGAACCTGTGGAACCGCAAGCCCCTGAAGGTGTACGGCGGGCGCATGGCCGAGTCGATGCTGGCGATCCTGTGCCACATCCTGAGGGGCGAGCCCGTGATTCGCGAGCGACTGTCCAAGGAGAAAGAGGGCAGCAGGACAGAAGAGGAGGGTCCGCAGGAGGAAGGGACGGCACCCAGGCGAGAGCCCCAAGTGAATCAGCAGCAGCTGCAGCAGGTGAGGATCTGGTGCGGGGGTGGTGGACTGGGATTTGCTGCTAATTTTGGAGTCAGTTAAGTCTTGCTTGCTGTCGGGAATTAAAAACCAGGACGATGAGCCATTCGGCCAGGTCCGCCTTTTGTGTGCATTGCGGAGCTGGCCGGCTTCAAATGGGACAGTGGTGGTTTCCAATGCCGTGCCACTGGTGTCTTAAAATTCGAGCCAAGCGGTTCAGGGGTGATGTCAGGAAGCACTTCTTCACACAAAGTGGGAGTGGAAATCTGGAACATTCCCCTCGAGCTATGAATTAGAGTCATAGTTCTGAGGGGTCAGTTTAAAATTTCAAAACTGAGATTGATAGATTTTTGTTGGACGAGGGGATTAAGGGTTTCAGAAGCAAGTTGGGTGGATCGAGTTAAGATACAGGCCATGATTTAATCGAAATTTTGTTGCAGTGCCGATTTTATTACTTTTGGCATTTTTCTGAGATGCCTTTTATTGAGCTCTCGCGCTCTCTCGCTCTCTCTTGCCCACACACGCACATGCCCATGTGGGCATTCTCCTGTGGTCGGCAGGGCAAGAGTACTTGGTGCTCTCCGGTACTTGACAGCTGGTCTACAGAATGGTGGTGGTTGGTCGACTGCGGTGGGCACACAGCTTTGTGGGACACAGTTCTACGCCTACAGCTCCCCTCCCCGATCCCACCAGTGGCTCCCTCACGTCCCGTAGTTTTCGAGGAGCAGAACCAAATCTCATCCGGCCAACTTCCTACCTCCTGAGGCGGGCTGTGGCTGGAGGCCCAGGAGCAGTTGCAGCATTGAGGGCAACAGGGGAAGGGAGGAGTAACTTCCCCGCGTGGCACCGTCACCAACGTCTCCGAGCTTTGCCAGCGCGTTAGCCCCATTGAGTGCGGCCACGTCATTACCTGTGAATTATCGAGCGCAGTGTGGCGTATTCCTGTATGTGTTGGGGCAACACCAGACTGGATTGTCTTTGCTTTTCAGCTGATGGACATGGGTTTCACGCGAGAGCATGCCATGGAGGCCTTGCTGAACACAAGCAGTATGGAGCAGGCGACGGAGTACCTGTTGACGCACCCCCCGCCCCTCTTGGGAGGAGCTGTACGCGTGAGGGCACGTAACCTTTTTTTTTTCTTTATACTTGTGGGTTGTGGAGGGCCCGGGGTGTCGCGGTCTGATCCTTTACGTCACACAACCTCTGCCTTTCTAAATTAGTAGTGCATGCCGAGGTCAGTCTGTTGATTTTTTTTCGTTTAACACATATTTCAACTCTTTCGTCTTTCCCCATTATCCACAGTGATGCCTGAAATTCCCCTGCTGTTTGGTTGCTGAAGTGCAGTTGGCTCCCTGTTGTTTCCCGCCCTCAGCCTGTTGGCACCTGGATGCTTGCTCCTCTTCTGTCCTGCTGCCCTCTTTCTCCTTGGACAGTTCCTTCCTCGGCCTTATTCCTTTGTGATCTGCAGCCCCTCTCCCTCCTTTATTGTAATTTGCCTCCTCCCCGCTTCCCCCTCTGCGGCAGTGGAGGGAGAAAAGGCGGAGGAGCATGATTACACCCGAATTGGTAGCGCCCATCTTCTACAAGGCCCCTCTCCATTCTGGATTTCCCTTCCGAAATCTGGCCACAAATGCATAACTGCAATCAAAAAGAAACAAGACAACCCTCCATTGGAACCGTCCCTTTGGATTGCTCCTCTTCAGTCACCTGCCATCCTCCCCAACTCCCCACTTAACCCATCCTTTATTTTGATGTTGAAGGTACCGTATATAATTGGAAGTTGTACAGAGAATTAAAAGTACTGTTGGGGAACCGAACAAACAGATACCCGGCCGTGTGTTATAGATTGGAATCTAATCGAGTGGTTTGGGGTTGTTTATATATAGAATAACACATACCTGGGAGTGAGTTACAGACTGGAATCTAATCGAGGGGTTCAGGGATTATATACAGAATAACACACAACCCAGAATGATGCGGGGGTGGTGGGGCAGGTTTATATATAGAAAAACTGACACCAAAATGGGTTAATGTCTGAGCCCAGAGATTAACTGTTGACCTTGAACTTGCCCCTTACGATTCCACAGCACATTCTAAGCTGCCAATTCACTGCTGCCATTTTTTTTTCTTTTTAAAACTGCTGGAGTTTCTTGCTATTTTCTGCTGCTGGCCCCATGCCCAGTATGGTACGCACTTTTACTGTAGGTTTCTAGCTTGAAGGAGAACCCTGCACAGGCCGCATGCTGTGATGTGGAAAGTATTCGTGTTCCTTCCTGCCTGATAAAGTATGATTAAATGTTTGCAGGACCTCAGTATGTCTGAAGAGGATCAGATGATGAGGGCAATAGCCATGTCATTGGGACAGGACATTCCAATGGACCAGAGTACAGAATCGCCAGAGGTAAGGGCTTTTAAAGGCAGGATTTGCCCTCACTTTTATATATTATCAGCAATATTTCAGTAATCATAGAATCGTGCAGCCCATCGTACCTGTGCTGGCTCTTTGAAAGAGCTGGCCAGTTAGTCCAGCCATTCCCCATACCCCCGCAACTTTCTCCTTTTCAAGTATTGATCCAATTTCCTTTTGAAAGTCCTTGTTAAAGGATCTACTTCCGCTGCCCTTTTCAGGCAGCGTGTTCCAATCACCATGTACAAAATTAACCAGGATGCCCTGGTGTTGATGCGACGTGGGTTTAACGGGGACGCGTGGCTCACGTTGATTTTCCCCTGTGTGAGTGCTGCCCTGTTCTGACTTCGCTGCCGTGCGTTTGCCAGGAAGCAGCCCGTCGCAAGGAGGAGGAAGAGCGCAAGGCGCGCGAGAAGCAGGAGGAGGAGGAAGTCAAGAGCTTGGAGAGGTATCAGGATGTGGAGCCCCTGGAGCCCGACGAGCTGAACGTGTTCACGGAGAAAATGCTGCCCGGCTGCTTCCACCTGCTGGATGAGCTGCCGGACACGGTGTACCGGGTTTGCGATTTGATCATGACCGCTGTCAAGCGCAACGGGGCTGACTACAGAGACCTGATACTGAAGCAGGTTGTGGAGCAGGTGAGAGCTTGTCACTTTCCTTGCTGGTGGGGGATGTGTAAGCCTTGCACGCCTTTTTTTTTTATTGGCTTAACATTTGAAAGGGTCAGTCATTCGCAGTTTAAAAAAATCCATATTGATAAATTGCCCACAATCAATTGAATGTAAAGGTCTCCTTAAACATACATATAGTGTTCTGACCGAGGCGGGGGGGGGGGCTAGTGCAGTGTTTACTCTAGTTCCACTTCTTCATAGGTCACAACGTATATTTAAAATATCCCACTTACTGATACGGTCAATCTTATACTCTATTTTTCCCAGAATGAAACACACTAACCAGTTCTCTTGAATGAACAGCAAAATTATCAGTTTACTCTAAAACAGGTCTAAGCCAGTAATGAAGTAAAGCATAAACACAAAGATTGAAAACTTAAAGTTCCCTTTTTACCTTCACCTCTCTCTCTCTCTCACACACACACACACACACACACACACACACACACACACACACACACACACACAAATACAGGTTAACCAGAAAAATAAAAGGGATTTTTGTGTAGAGCTCTGTTACAGATAAAAAAAAACACTTGGGCTGAATACTTGCTCATTCTTGAAGAAAGTAACAGATGAGATGTGTGTTCCAAAACTGGCTTATAGTCTGGCCTCCGAGTACACGTAGACTGGTCACTGGGATGTTTCAGGACCGTTCTTTTCAGGCGGTGTTGAGAATTAATTTAGCAGGCTTTTCTTCAAAGACAGGAGATGAGATGAGTTGACACAGTGGACTTCTCAGGGTCTTTCAGAGAGCTGCTGGAAAGCTGGGTTGTGGTCTTCCCTCCTTCCTTGGGAATTCTCCTTTCTCCTTGGGAGTTCTCTTCCTTTTTCTGTAGGCTTTTTGAAGAGATGGAACAGGCTGGGCTGAGCTGGGGTTCTGTCCTTCAGTTTTTTTAAAAACTCCAACCCCAACAGTTCATTTCCAACTCCAAACAATTCAAAAGTCAAGCCAGAAATGGAGAGGCCACCTTCGGACCTGTCACTTCTCTGCACACATCTTCCCCTGTTACCAGGGTTTCTGTTCTAGTTTTAACTTGAGTTGTGTGACAACGAATAAATGTTGTCACACAAGTCCTTTAAGTGTTCTTGATGACCCTCTTTAAAATAAATTGGTCCAACGTTTCTTCAGTTTGACTGAATTCTCAAAAAAAAACAATTTTAACAAAAACAGAAGCACTTTCATAACAATAGGATGGTGCAAGTTACGCAAAACAGCGGCTTGCATTTACACAAGCAAAATTTGACACCAGGCCACTTGAGGAAACATTAGGGACAGGTGACCAAAAACTTGGCCAAAGAGGTAGGTTTTAAGGAGCGTCTTGAAGACACTTTGGAAACTTGCTCCACAGCATCATCTGCTGGCCAGATCCTGCAACTGCCGTGACAGGACTCTGTTGACATTAAGGATTTGCATTCCAAGTGTTTAGAGGCAGTTTCATTGTTAAAAGTTGACTAAAAGCATCATAAATTATGACCACAGGAAGTGCACGTATTCGCCATGCAGATATAATCAGGTGGGCTAAAAATCGTGGCTGTACTGGAGAGGGAGTAGAATCAATGAATGATATGGCCCAGAAACAGGCTCTTCGGCCCACTGTGCTTGTGGCGGCTCCTAGAAAGAGCTTTCCAATTAATCCCAATACCCTGCTTTTTCCCCTTGAGGTACTTATCCAGTTTCCTTTTATGTTGATTCTTGTTTCCACTGCCCTTTCAGGCAGCGCAATCCAACTGATATCTCGTGTTTTTTTTTTCAATGTTCACCACAGCTCACCAGAGGTTCTTTTGCGAATTGCTCTCGGTTCGGGTCTTTCCTCTTCAGGTTCTTCTCTTGCCACCGTGTATGTGCTTTATGTTCGCAGTGCAGGTCAGCGTTTGTTCTTTTAACAGGTATGGGAAGCTGCCAATGTCCTCATCAAAGCGGCTCTCCCCTTGACCACGAGCGACACCAAGACGGTGGCGGAATGGACGAGCCAGATGGCCACCCTCCCCCAGGCCTCCAACCTCGCCACTAGGATCCTGCTCCTCACGCTTCTGTTTGAGGTATGGGCTTTACGTTCTGCGTACTTCTGCGCTGGAGGCAGTGAACTCATCAGCCACTGTCTCTGGGTGGGTGGTGGTAGTGGAGGGAATTGTGCATTCACGGGGATAAGTGTTGATGGAACACTGCAGCTTTTCCTCCGAGGGGTTGAAGGGAAGCGAGATGGGGGTGGAGGAATGGAAGGGAAGATGGGTGGTGAGGGGATGGAAGGGCGATGGGGTTGACGCCATGCCTTTCGGTGCCGGCGGTTCACTGGGAAGTGGGTGGACAGAATGGGTCAGTGGGACGAGCGTTGGTTTCCACCCCCTCCTCCACACCCCACCCCGGTTTTGAGGGTGGGGTGTGCGGATTACATCTGACTCTCTTCTGAAGACAGTCATGGCTCGCTTGGAGCGAGTTGCAGCGAAATATCACCTCCCTCTGAGCTCAGTGGGTTTCCAGCAGCTGGAAGCATGGATTGTTAGAGGGACTAAACTGCACCAGCCTTAGATCGTAACATAAGAAATTGAAGCAGGAGTAGACCATTCAGCCCCTTAAGCCTGCTCCAACCTTCAGTATGATGGTGGCTGATCTTGGGGTTCAATTCCATTTTCCTGTCCGCTCCCTTGATTCCCTGAGAGATCAAAACCTACTGATGTCCGTCTTAAATATGTTCAACGACAGAGCATCCACAGCTCTCTGGGATCGAGAATTCCAAAGATTCACAAGCGCCCGAGTGAAGAAATCTCTCCCCATCTCCGTCCTAAATGGCCAACCCCTTACCCTGAGACTGTGACCCCTGTGTTCCAGATGCCCCAGCCAGGGTAAGCAGCCTCTGTGTCTACCCCCTTGAGCCCCTTTAGAATCTTGTATGTCTCATTCAGATCACCTCTCATTCTTCTAAACTGCAGAGAGTATAGGCCCAATTTATTCAGTCTCTCATCATACGCAATAGGAGCAGGAGTATGCCATGCTGCCCCTCGAACCTCCTTTGCCATTCAGTCTCAACTCCACTTTCCCTATCCTAGTGTCCCGGGATTCCCTTGGAGTCCAAAAAAATCTATTGATCTCCGTTCTGAATATACTCAATGTCTGAAGATCAGGAATTCCAAAGATTCACATACCTCTGAAAAATTTTTTAATCTCAGTCCTAAATGGCTGACCCTTTATCCTGAGCCTGTTACCCCTAGTTTAGACACACTCCCCAGGGGAAACAGTCTATGTGTTAGAAAAGATGTTCTCTGTGGAAACCCCTCTAGACTGCATAGCCGAAACATGAGAGTCGGAGGAAGTTGCGACCAGTGCTGTGCTCAGCAGACTGTGTCCAAGTAACGGGGGTGTGGGAGGCGCTATTTAAGGATTACAATGCACAGAGGAGTCACAAGGCTGATGTCTAGTGTCAGTGGTGAGAATTATGAGGCGTGACTTTAAAAAAAAAAACTTGGGTTTTCAACCCTGACGAGGCATCCAAGAAGTGATAGTAAATCGTAATGGCAAAAGTTAATCAGAAATAGTACTTCGAAATGGTGGGAGTTGAGGGCACGGTTTCGAACTAGTTAAAAAAGCCTTCGGACTGATGTCTGGATGCCTTCAACACCGAGCGACGCAGGTCGTGACCATCCGGGTAAAAGTAGGAGGAGGAGAAATCACTGTGATCATTTAAAACGATTTGATTCTGCAGTGTTGGAGTAGGGGGAATTTGTAAGGTCTTTTGTGAATGAATCCAGGTGGGCCGAGCGCTCTTCCTCAGGAGTGACCGTCTTGTCTAAATTGTATAAGATCCGCCTGGGCAGGTTAAATGTCGAGACCCGGGCTCCTCGAAAGGTTGTGCTGCTCCTGGGTCTGGTCTGCCAGCCTGCGCTGCGCCTCGACTTCTAACTGTGTTGCGCGCCTTGGTTCTGCTTCCAGGAGCTCAAGCTGACGTGCGCCAGGATTGTGGAGACGAGTGGCATACTGGATGTCTTAATTAAGTTGCTGGAGGTGGCGCAGCCTTGTCTTCAGGCTGCCAAGGAACAGAAGGAAGTGCACACACCCAAGTAAGTGCTTGGGAGGAGGGTGGGGCAGTGCAGCGTAGTCTGTTCTTTTCCCACTCCGGCCACTTTTCTCCAGTCGCATTTCCCTTCATTTTGCGATTCTCACATAGGCCACCCATCCAGTGTCTTCCCCTCGGGTCAGCTACTCGGGTTTACATTGTTTGGTTCATTATCTGAAAAGCCAAGTTCAGTTGCATATAATTAGCAGCGAAGAACCAGGTCATTCGGCCCAGCTGGTCTATGCTGCTGTTTATGTTCCACATCGCCTCAACCGCCCCCCCCCCCCCCACACCCACCCCCCCCCCCACAAAGACCAGATCTGTGCACAGTGCTCATAAGTGTGGTTAATCATCAAAACAAATGTTGAAAAGGGCCAAATACAATCACATGATGCACGCTGACCACTTTTAGCATTTGTCAGCTGCCCCCTCAGCACCCCTCCTTTCCCGCCCCGCCCCGGATATCCCCTCAGCTCCCTGCCCACCACAGCAGCCGAGGTGCGTGTTGTTTCTGCGGCTGGCGAGGTGAAACGGTCCCTGCTCGGTGGAAAAAGTGGCCGCGCGAGTCCAGCATGTCATGATTAATGACCTGAGCCCTAAAGTAGCGTCCTCTTTTATTTCCCGCCCCTGTTCAGGTGGATTACTCCTGTTCTGCTGCTGATTGATTTCTACGAAAAGATGTCCGTGTCTTCAAAGAGGAGAGCACAGATGAACAAGGTAACTATCGATTTTTCCGTGCGCTTGCAGTACTGCTGCACTTGCTTTATACTCCGACCTGTTAACCGTTGTCATTAAGCTTGGAAAATAAGTTGCCAGGATAACTGGCTGCGCTTCGCCTCGTTTATGAGCGTGCATCTGGGATGGACAAAGGCAAAAAGCTGTCTGGAACTCATCCCCGTTATGTCCTGAGCATTCCCAGCGGGTACCATTTTGCAACCCCCCCCCCCCCCCCCCCTCCCACCAATGCCTTCAGTGACCTAACAAGCCCCCGGGCACTAAGTGTGCAATGATCGTTGTCTTGGTGGTGTCGCCCGAATCCCAAGAGCAGGCTTCAAAAATACAGATAATGTTACAGAAGTGGGTCTGTGCTGTAGCAGGCTTGTTGTGGCTCCTATTATTCGGGTTATTCAGACAGTGGGAGTATTAACAGCCCGTCTGGGTTCTTTTATCTAATGCTCCCTGGTGACTTAAGGTGATAGTGGATCTTCCGATGAAAGAAAGGTCAAGGGTTGGGTGCGCTCGACGGGTCGAATGATCTCTCATAGCTGGAGGAGTGAAAAAGCAGGCGTAGCCTAAATTTATAACCTGTCACATTTTTCTTCCAGTATCTGCAGCCAACTGGGAATAACTGGAGGTGGTTTGATGATCGATCTGGGCGCTGGTGCAGCTACAGTGCGAGCAACAACAGCACCATTGACGCGGCCTGGAGGGCAGGAGAGACCAGCGTGCGGTTTACAGCCGGCCGGAGGAGGTACAACGTACAGTTCAACACCATGGTGCAGGTAATGAGGCAAGCTGCCCGTTGCTGGCTGCCATTATAACTTGGCTGCAGCTGTTACAGAAGGGTGAATCCGCAGCGCGCACTCGACTGTACCACAGCCGTGGTACTGGGGAGCGACAAGTTTAGGGCTAGTGGCAACCGAGAATGATCAACCTGGGCAGAGGAAACTTCCTCTGGTGGGCAAGTCCAGGACAAGGGCATAAACTTAACAGTACTGTGTGTGTGTAGACTAGAGTCCTGACAGATCATTTTATATTTTTATATAAATACTGTACATTTTACAATTAATCACTGGTCTCTGCATCGCAACTGGATATAATTGCAGCAAGTATTTCAACCAGTGAAGCAGGAGTCTAGGTAATGTATAATATTTTCTGAGCCTTTGGGCAAATGCTGTGTTTATTTTAAGCGGTACAGATACTGGTACAGTGTGGCGCAACCTGTCTGGGCACAACTCCGTGCGTTACTGTTTAACTCGTGACCAAACAATCACTGACCTCGTGGCTCCAATCTTCATCTTTTTAAATAACCTTTCAAGTCCAATTGATACTGTGTGCGTCCGACCCGACTAAAGCCGGACCCGGAAGAGCGACCCGACCCAAACCCGACACGTTGTCGGGTTTGGGTCGGGTAGCAGACCTTTAGGATGAGGTGCAGTATAGTGAAGTGGAGCCTGCTTAACTTGCTGTCTCCTGTTATTGAGTCACCGTGTTATGTGTTACAACAACCAGCAGGATAGACGGTTCAGGCTTGGAAGTCTCTTCTCTAGAAGAGTTGGGCTGAAAGGTGGCCCAGCGGAGGTCTTCAGGGTAGGAGTAGAGGAGATGTTTCCACTGGTGGGGGAAACCAGAACTGGAGGCTATAAATATAAGAGAGTCACTAATAAATCCAGTGGGGTATTCAGGAGAAACTCCTTTCCCCAGAGAGTGGTGAGAATGTGGAACTCTCTACCACAAGGAGGAGTGGTTGAGGTGGATAGTATCAATGTATTTAAGGGGAATCTGGATAAACACATGAGGGAGAGAGGAATAGAAGGATACGGTGGTGGGGTGGGATGAAAGGAGGCTCGTGTGCAGCTTAAACTCCAGTTGGGGCGAATGACCTGTTGACCTGCTGTACGTTCCATGTAATTTTTCTTGCTTATGCCACCTCCAATAAATGTTCCCCAGTCCCATTGAAATGCTGACTATTTGTAATCGGGTTCTTCACCTCACGCAGTACCCTTTCTGAAGCTGCAGCAACACACAGACTGTGTAAGATATGTTGGTGCCTTCACTTGCAGGCTGTGCCATTTGTAATGCTGCTGTAACCCACGTTATTTCTTGCCCGTTTTCAGGTAAACGAGGAGACTGGAAATAGGCGGCCGGTGATGTTGACTTTACAGCGCCTGCCGCGAAAGGAACCCAACTGCAAAAGCAGCAGCTCACAGTTTGTGCAGGATTTGGAGAAAACGCTAGAGGAGGGGAAGGAACCTGAGCCCGAGCCTGAGCCAGAGCCCAAACCCAAGGAAGAGGGAGCCAATGGTATGATCTGGAATCCATCTTCCTTCCTTCATGTTATGGCAACTTATCAGAGCATTTTCAGTTCCAAACTACTTTCATTAACTTGACAGCTTGTAGTGATGGTCAGTAGAGTTTCATTGATTGAGAAAACAAGTCTGCCAGTGGATTGGAGCTCAGTGCACAACACTCTGGAGCTTTGATCAGGCCCACTCTCATTTCACAATCTGACCTTTCCTTCAGCATGATTTTGAATGAGGTCCTCAGTACTTCCTACTCTTCTTATGTGAGCTTAGTGCTGATTGAGATGACGGCGATAATTTGGAGAATGGAACCATTTGTCAGTATTGAATGTAGGTAATGTACGGGTGTGTTGGGCTTTTTATTCATTCATGGAATGTGGGCGTCGTTGGCAAGGCCAGCATTTATTGCCCATCCCTAATTGGCCCTCGAAGGTGGTGGTGAGCTGCCTTCTTGAACCGCTGCAGTCTGTATGGTGTAGGTACACCCACTGTGCTGTTAGGAAGGGAGTTCCAGGATTTTGACCCAGCGACTGTGAAGGCACAGCCGATATTGTTCCAAGACAGGATGGTGTGTGGCTTGGAGGGGAACTTGCAGGTGGTGGTGTTCCCGTGCGTCTGCTGTCCTTGTCCTTCTAGGTGGGTTTGGAAGGTGCTGTGGAAGGAGCCTTGGTGAGTTGCTGCAGCGTATCTTGTAGGTGGTACGCACTGCTGCCAATGTGCGTCGGTGGTGGAGGGATTGAATGTTTGTGGATGGGGTGCCAATCAAGCGGGCTGCTTTGTCCTGGATGGTGTCGCGCTTCTTGAGTGTTGGAGCTGCCCACATCCAGGCGAGTGGAGAGTATTCCATCACACTCCTGACTTGTATCTTGTAGATGGTGGACAGGCTTTGGGGAGACAGGAGGTGAGTTACTCACCGCAGAATTCCCAGTTTCTGGCCTGCTGTTGTGGCCACGATATTTATGTGGCTGTTTGCATTTCTGGTCAGTGGTGGGTCTTAGGATGTTGAGGTTTTTGGCAATGGTAATGTTGTTGACTGTCAGTGGGAGGTGTTTTAAGATCTTTTGTTGGAGGTGGTCATTGCCTGACACTTGTATGGTGTGAATGTTACTTGCCGCTTACCAGCCTAAGCCAGATTGTTGTCCTGATCTTGCTGTATGTGGGTGCAGATGCTTCATTGAAAAATTGTGAATGGAACTAAACACTCGGCAATCATCAGCGAACATTCCCATTTCTGGCCATATGGTCATTGATGAAGCAGCTGAAGATGGTTGGGCCTAGGACACTACCCTGAGGAACTCCTGCAGTGATGTCCTGGGGCTGAGATGATTGACCGCCAACAACCCTAACCATCTTACTTTGTGCTAGGTGCGACGCCAACCAGCGGAGAGTTTTCCCCCTGATTCCCATTGACTCCAGTTTTGCTGGGGCTCCTTGATGCCATACTCGGTCAAAGGCTGCCTTGGTGTTGAGGACAGTCACTTTCACCTTGCATCTGGCACTCAGCTCTTTTGTCCGCGTTTGAACTAAGGCTGTAATGAGGTCAGGAGCTGAATGGCCCTTGCGGATCCCAAACTGAGCGTCACTGAGCAGGTTATTGCTAAGCAAGTGCCGCTTGATAGCACTGTCGACGACCCCTTCCATCACTTTACTGATGGTTGAGAGTAGACTGATGGGGCGGTAATTGGCCGTTTTGGATTTGTCCTGGTTTCTATAGGTGCAGAGTTCATCTTCCTCTTAGCCTCAAAGGGCATGTTGCCTGTCCCTGGTTTTATCACTCTGCCATTGGCAGCAGTGCTTTCCATCCCTCTCACCAGCTTTTAAAATGTTCCTTAAAACCTGTCTGTTTGACCGAGCTTTGGATCACCTATCCTGATATCTCCTCCTGTGGCTCAGGGTTGAATTTTGATATCTGTCGCTCCTGTGACCTTTTGCTATGTTGAATGTGCTCTATACGTGGAGGTTGTTGCCTCAGTAGGAGTGTGTGAATCTGTGTGTGTGCGCGTGTGTTGCTGGTGTTGCAGATTGTTTACCTGTCCTTTCTATACTTCCCCCACTTGCTACCTGTCTTTAGAAAATGAGCCGCCTTCTATATTGACTTGTTCTTGCATCTAAGTAGCTTTCTAGGCCTCCTCGTGGAGCACTGGCTCTCTGCGGAGTTGAGTGTGAGGCAGACTGGGCAGAGGTGGGAGGTTCTGGACATGAGTAACGCACTTGGGTTTTCGTCGTCTTACTCCTGATGCCAACCCCCCAGATTTCATGACTTGTGAAAGTGGGATTTGAGCTCCTGACCTTGCTTTGTCCAGTACCTTAAAAACCTTGCACCTCAACTAGGTGCAGTGGGTGGCTTCCATTCGAAGTGTCAGCCGTGGCTCAGTGGTAGGGCTCTGGCCTTTGAGTCAGGAGGTTGTGGGTTCGGGTCCGACTCCTGAGCTGTGAATCCAGGCTGACACGCCCCCCCCCCCCCATTGCCGGTACTGAGAGTGCTGCACTGTCAGATGCGCTGTCTTTCGATAGATGAGCTATTAAACTGATGCCCTGCCCGCACTCTGAACGTAAAAGATCCCATGTTGCTATTTTTAAGATTAGCAGGTGAGTTCGCCTGGGTGGCCTGGGATGCTTCTTATTCAATTAATAACGCTTAAAACAATTATCTGGTCATTGTTGTTCGTGGGATCTTGCTATGTGCAAAATTGATGCTGCACTTCAGTAGAACCTCATTGTTTATAAACTGAGGCTGTGAAAAGCAGCCGTTTATTTTTTTGTGCACCCTGGCTTATTGAGCAACATCTGAATATTTTGGTTCGAGGGGCCTCAGTCTGGGCCCTTGTCATTAATTTGAATGTTTTTGTTTGTTACCCAAGATGTGGAACCTGCTCCCGAGTTCACGGCAGAGAAGGAGCTGAGGGAAGAAGTCAAGGCGAGCGACATAGTGATCCAGGGACTGACGGAGGAGCAGATGACGGTTCTGATCCGGTCGTGCGTCAGCATGATCAGCGTGCCGGTGGACCCCGACACGTTGCACGCCACGCTGCGGCTGTGCCTGCGTCTGACTCGCGAGCACAAGTGCGCCCTGATGTTCGCGGAGCTCGGCAGCACCCGCATGATCCTGAACCTGACGCAGGGCTCCGGGTTCAACGGGTTCACGCCACTGGTCACCCTGCTTTTCCGGCATGTGATTGAGGATCCCTGCACGCTCAAGCACACCATGGAAAAGGTACGCCTGTTCTCCCTTCGCCCACTTCCACCTCCATCACATCCCTGGTCTCCAACCCTGCCTCAACCCCTCTGCTGTTGAAAACCTCATCCGTGCTTCAGTTACTGCCCTCTCCTGGCCTGCCCTATCATCATCCACTTTCCATAAACTTGAGCTCGTTCAAAACTCTGCTAATCGTATTGTAACTCGCACCATGCCCTGTTCGCCCACCGCCCCTGTGCTCACACCGGCTCCCGGTCCGGCAGTGCCCCTGTTTATAAAAAAAAAAGTTTGCATCCTGGTTTTCAAGTTCCTCCACAGCCTCGCCCTTCCCTGTTTCTGTAACCTCTTCCAACCCTACAACCCTCTCGATATCTCTGCACTCCTCCAAATCTGGCTTGCTCCGCCTTTCCAGTTACCATCGCCCCCGCCATTGGCGACCATGCCTTCGGTGCCTGGGCGCTGAGCTCTGGAACTGCCTCCCAAAACCACTCCACCCCTCTCGCCTTTATAAGTCACCCCTTAAAGCCTACCTTTCTGCTCGCTTGCCCTAATGTGGTTTCGGGTCGTGGCTGATTCTGCTCCTGTGCAGCACCGTGGGACGTTTTGCGAGATTAAAGGCTCTATTTAAGTGCTAGTTATTGAGGTCAAAATATTGATTTTGAGGTTTTAGCGACTTTTAGTACATGAGGGCTGACGGTTTTGCCATTTGGAGGGGGAAAGAGGGTGAGAAAGATGCACAGTAGCCTGCACTCGAGTGCTGTGGCTGGCAGAGATCAACCTAACTGATGCTGCAGTTGTTTGCTTGGGGCTGTGGGACAGAGAATCGAACGGTGCAAGTGGGAGGGAAGGGCAGTTGCTTTTGTACTTCCATCTTTTACAGGGCGTGTAGGTGAGAGGATAGAGGTCAGTGCACTGAACAACGGGAGGTTTTAACCCTAATTTGGGTCCTCCGTGACGCGTGGTAGTTTTCGATCCCAAGTCAGTAATTAGCATCACTGCAGAGCGAGGAGTCAGTGTCCCTCCCAGCAAGCGATGCCGGGTGTGACCTCTGCTCTTACTTCCATAACTACGAGGACTTGTAACTAGCAGGAGTTAACCGTGAATGAAAATGAAAGTGCAGGAAGCCTGATGTTTTGTACCCTGAGAGAAAGAAGGGAAAGGAATGGCAGTGGTTCTGTCTTCGATATTTTGTTCTGAGTAGGGAGAATTTTGGTCAAGAGGACTGGGGGGGGGGTGGGTGGGGGGAGGTGGCAATTGTGACTGCCTTTATTGGCATGGTAGTGTGTTTCCAGCTGGTGTTGCCTGGCCTCAGCGCTGTCGCCTCCAGCGAACATTTGGCTTCGTGTAATTTTGTGCCAGAAAAACACTGGCGATTATATTAGACAGTTGCTCACGGCTCTTCTCTCCGTTTTCAGGTGGTGCGCTCGGCCGCTACCAGTGGGGCCGGCAGCACAACCTCTGGCGTGGTGTCTGGGAGCCTGGGCTCCAGAGAGATTAATTACATCCTGAGAGTCCTGGGACCAGCCGCTTGCAGGAACCCCGAGATATTCACCGAGGTGGCAAAGAACTGTATAAGGATAGCCCTGCCTGCACCCCGTGGCAATGGGACCGGTAGGTTAACATCTAGACGGTGCAGTTTTCAGCATCCCAGAGGTTCAAATCTATGTCTGTTGCCCCCATCTCCCAAACCATCTTCCCTTTCGAACACCTTTGAAGCCTATCCTGCAGATTGATAGCACTCGTGTTAGTGTATCAGAAAATCAAACAGTAACCCTTATATCGCACTCTCATCAGTATCGTTCCTTCGTTCAGTTGACTGTCACTTTGTTGCTAACTCCACCACTTTCCACATGCTGGCTTTAAATCTAATTTTCATTGATTCACTTCAGTAAGTTCTGCAGAAACTGTATGTATGTTCTTAGATTGTTGTATACTGAGGGAATCAAGGGAAATGAAAATATTGTGGGGAAAGTGGAGTTGATCCCTGCTCTACTATTTAACTGATAGTCTTTTCTTCATCCCTTCAGCCTCAGACGATGAATTTGAGAATTTGCGCATCAAAGGCCCCAACGCTGTGCAGCTGGTCAAAACGACACCGGTGAAGCCCTCTCCCCTCCCGACGATTCCAGACACCATCAAGGAAGTTATCTACGACATGCTGAACGCGCTGTCAGCATACCACGCTCCTGATGAGGGTACGTTCCCGTGTGCCGGCATTCAAACAAACTTTTTCAAGCACAAGAGCTCCCAACGCGTGCACTCGGGCAGGAGGTTCCCGACGAGGTGTCAAGAGCTGCCTCGGCGGAGGCCTTGGGCCTGACCTGCCCTCTTTGGAGCTGGGGGGGGGGTCGGAAATGAAAGGCTTGCGTGCCATTTATAAATCAAAAAAAAAGTCCCGTGCACGGAAGAGATTTGTTTAAACAATCTCGTTTGGGTTTGTGAGACTCGTCTTCGGCGGTGGGGGGAGCGTCTCCAGCTTTTGCCTGCCTGCCCTTGAAAAATCGTTCGATCGAAGCAGGCGTGCCTGCTGCTTTGTTTGAAGCTGTTGCTAGCAATCGTAGGCTGGCAGATGGGTAGGATTGCAGTGTTCAGTCTACAGTGTTGTAGTGAATGATAAGCTCGCTGTCCGTCGGGGCCCTGATCGCATCTTGCAAAGGCCCCAGTGCATAATGTGCACTGAATTGCGCTGCTGTGACTGTCGCATGCGGATATGCAGCTGCCAGTTTATAGAATGCCCACAAACAGCAGCAAGGTGGGTGACCAGTTGAGTTCTTTGGGAATGCCGCCTGAAGGAGGAATGTTGGCCAAGATATCGGGAGAGCTCCCTGCTTCTACATCGTCAAGGGAATCTTTGCCGTTCGCCTGTGATGGGAGACGGGGCTCAATGTGGCAACTTGCACTGTTGGCTTAGATTGTTCTTTCATTTAAGACATTCTGGCCTTTATATTTAATTTGACTCTGGATTGGAGGTGGTTACCTAATTGCAACCTTGCAAAGAGTGCCACGTTTTCAGTTTTCCTTTGCTTTCACGGGATGTGGGCGTTGCTGGCAAGGCTGGGGTTTCGTGCCCATTGCTGTTCGCCCTTCAGAAGATGGTGGTGGGATGCCAACCTGAGCTATTGCTTTCAGCGTGATGCAGCTGCTTCCCACAGTGCCGCTAGGTGGGGAATTGCAAGCTTTTGATCCAGCAACAATGCAGGAACGTCGGAACGTGTCCCAAGTCGGGATGGGCTGTGTGTCACTTGGTGTTGCGATGCGCTTGCTGCTCCTGCCCTTCTAAGTGGTGGAGTTGCAAGCTTGGGAAGTGCAGCTACACTGGGGTCTTCCCTGTAAGTACGGATCAGGCCCGACCTGCCGGTTAACGTTGCGGTGAGACGTGATCCTGCGCGGCCATAGGCGGGCAGGTTGTGCTTGGATTTTACTGAACGCACTTCCCTCTCTCTTCCCTTGCCGCCGACTGTAGCCGAAAAGGTTGAAGTGAAGCTGGTGAGTGTGAATCAGGAACTGAGCCAGCTGCTGCAGGATGTGGGAGATGACATGTACCAGCAGTACCGCTCGCTGACGCGGCAGGGCAGTGACTTCGATTCACAGCAGAGCTTCACCATCAATGTGAGTAAGATCGGGGTTGCTTGGGGGAAAGGGTGGTGGCTAATGGGAAGGATTCAGAACACAAGGAGGGGGAGCAGTGCACAAACATGCTGATTGCCCCGCATGTATTTCTAAAGTAGCGTTCATGTAATCAAGATTGCAGTGCTCTTGGGGAATCGATGAGCACTGAGCAGGATGTGGGAGAGAAGTTGGGGAAAGTGGCCAAAGGCACAGTAGAAGAGGTACATTGAGTCTGGTGGGTACAGGTCAATGACTGTATAATACTGGGGTACAGTACTGGTGGGGACAGGTCTGTCACTGTATAACACTTGGGTACAGTACTGGTGGGGACGGGTCTGTCACTGTATAACACTTGGGTACAGTACTGGTGGGGACGGGTCTGTAACTGTATAACACTGGGGTACAGTACTGGTGGGGAAGGGTCTGTAACTGTATAACACTGGGGTACAGTATTGGTGGGTACAGGTCTGTCACTGTATAACACTGGGGTACAGTACTGGTGGGGACAGGTCTGTCACTGTATAACACGGGTACAGTACTGGTGGGGACGGGTCTGTCACTGTATAACACTTGGGTACAGTACTGGTGGGGACGGGTCTGTAACTGTATAACACTGGGGTACAGTACTGGTGGGGAAGGGTCTGTAACTGTATAACACTGGGGTACAGTATTGGTGGGTACAGGTCTGTCACTGTATAACACTGGGGTACAGTACTGGTGGGGACAGGTCTGTCACTGTATAACACGGGGGTACAGTACTGGTGGGGACGGGTCTGTCACTATAACACTGGAGTACAGTACTGGTGGGGACGGGTCTGTCACTGTATAACACTGGGGTACAGTACTGGTGGGTACAGTACTGGTGGACAGGTCTGTCACTGTAACACTGGGGTACAGTACTGGTGGGTACAGTACTGGTGGACAGGTCTGTCACTGTATAACACTGGGGTACAGTACTGGTGGGAACGGGTCTGTCACTGTATAACACGGGGGTACAGTACTGGTGGGGACAGGTCTGTCACTGTATAACACGGGGGTACAGTACTGGTGGGTACAGGTCTGTCACTGTATAACACTGGAGTACAGTACTGGTGGGGACGGGTCTGTCACTGTATAACACTGGGGTACAGTACTGGTGGGTACAGTACTGGTGGGGACAGGTCTGTCACTGTATAACACGGGGGTACAGTACTGGTGGGGACAGGTCTGTCACTGTATAACACGGGGGTACAGTACTGGTGGGGACAGGTCTGTCACTATAACACTGGGGTACAGTACTGGTGGGAACGGGTCTGTCACTGTATAACACTGGGGTACAGTACTGGTGGGGACAGGTCTGTCACTGTATAACACTGGGGTACAGTACTGGTGGGGACAGGTCTGTCACTGTATAACACTGGGGTACAGTACTGGTGGGGACAGGTCTGTCACTATAACACTGGGGTACAGTACTGGTGGGAACGGGTCTGTCACTGTATAACACTGGGGTACAGTACTGGTGGGGACAGGTCTGTCACTGTATAACACTGGGGTACAGTACTGGTGGGGACAGGTCTGTCACTGTATAACACTGGGGTACAGTACTGGTGGACAGGTCTGTCACTGTGTAACACTTGGGTACAGTACTGGTGGGGACAGGTCTGTCACTGTATAACACTGGGGTACAGTACTGGTGGGGACAGGTCTGTCACTGTATAACACTGGGGTACAGTACTGGTGGGGACAGGTCTGTCACTGTATAACACTGGGGTACAGTACTGGTGGGGACAGGTCTGTCACTGTAGAACACTGGGGTACAGTACTGGTGGACAGGTCTGTCACTGTGTAACACTTGGGTACAGTACTGGTGGGGACAGGTCTGTCACTGTATAACACTGGGGTACAGTACTGGTGGGGACAGGTCTGTCACTGTATAACACTGGGGTACAGTACTGGTGGGGACAGGTCTGTCACTGTATAACACTGGGGTACAGTACTGGTGGACAGGTCTGTCACTGTGTAACACTTGGGTACAGTACTGGTGGGGACAGGTCTGTCACTGTATAACACTGGGGTACAGTACTGGTGGGGACGGGTCTGTCGGTAGCAGTGGAATCTACTTGAAAGGGTGATTTGAATAAGTGTATTGGTACTCCTGTGAAGTGTTTGTTGCTGCCCTATGTTCTTTCCCTACTGCTCAGCACTACTGGTGCTCCTTAAACCTGGTGGCAGTGTTGGTTTTCTAGGATCAAACTTGACATGAGCAGGTCTGTAGAGAAAATGCTCTTAAGTCAAGAGATGTAAGTCTTAACTCTGTTGTTTCTTGCAGACCCAGGTCTTTGTTGCGGATGGCGCAGCAACCGATGCCAGTCAGCCTGGTACATCTCAAGGAGAGGGTAAGTCTCCTGACAGTGGAGTTCAGGCCTTGTCAAACTGTGCCTCAGTTCTCCCAGGAAATGTGTGTTTCTGCAGAGAGCGTGTGCACTCACAGGCACTTAATTCGGTTTGGCTTCTCCTGTTAATACTAATTGGCTGTTGGGATGTGGGTGCCGCTGGCAAGGCTGGCATTGCCCAAACCTGGTTTCCCTGCGAAGGTGGTGGAGGGCTGGCACCTTGAACCGCAGGTAGTGCAGCTGAGGGTCCTCGATCAGCTGCTTCAGAGGACAGTTAAGAATCAGCCTTCTGATTTGTGTCTGGGGTCACAGGCAGGCCAGACCAGTTAACGACGGCCGGTTTCCTCCCCTAAAGGGCATTAGCGAACCAGCTGGGATTTTAAAGACCATCCCACAGCTTCACGGTCTCTTTAACTGAAGCCAGCTTTTTTATTTCCAAACCGAGTTCAGATTCTCAAACGCCCTGTTGGTATTTGAACTCACGTTCTCTGGATCGTTTAGTCGAGGCCTGCTGATTACTAGTCCGGTATCATAACCAGTGCGTTTTTAAATAAAAAAAAGAGTTGTGTTGGAGATCTGAAACTGTAGCAGGTCAATCGAGACTTAGCTACTTGCAAGGAGGATCTGGCTGGTTGTGAACTGATTGGCCTGCTGCTGTCCAGTCAGTGCTCAGTGCCTTTCTGTCTCATTTCTTGAGTCAGAAGACGGAGTTTGAGACCCGCTCCAGAGACTCGATCGTGCAGTCCATGCTGACACTCTCAGTGCTGCACTGTCCCAGGCTCTGTCTTTCAGACATAAAAGATCCAATGGCTCAATGCTGAAGAGGAGCGGAGGGTGCAGGGGTTTTCTCCCTGGTGTCCTGGCCCAATATTTATCTCTTCACCTCTGGCCATTATCGCATTGCTTGTTTATGGGAGCTTACTGCCTTGAACAATGTGTTGAGACTTGCTTAGATCTTGCCGGATAGCACTCTGCCCAGTGCGCTTTATATATGTATGCAGGTCGACACTGTATCTCACCCAGGTCTTTCACCTACCCAAAACCACGGGCTATCGAACCTCCCTTTAGCTGATATTGTACCTGTCATTAGCTGACGTACCTTCTTCCTGTCCACCCCCTCTTGCCTTTCATTGCCCACCCCTTAAATAAAACACCTGACCTCGACCACCGCCCCCCCCCCCCCCCCACCACTCCCCTCAAACTGCCACCCTATCTCCAACTTCCCATTCCTCTTCAAAGTCCTTGAACGTGTCGCTTTGTCTCAATTTCCCCCGTCTTTCTCGCAGCTCCATGCGTTAACCTCTCCAGTCAGGTTCCTGCTTATGTCACAGATTGTCGGTCCCTATGACTGACCATTGTGTGTTATCCTTCCTTCCTTGTGATTAGGTGCACACTGTTTACATCCCTCCCTAAACCCTTCGGCCTCTCCACAACCTGCTGCTGCTTTAAAGGCTCCCCCTTCAACCAAGCTTTTCGTTACCCAGTCGAACAGTTCTTCCCTTGGCTTGGCATCCATTTTTGTCTGATTGTGCCCCCTAAGTTAAAGATGCTGTACAAATGCAAGTTGAGGGTTGCTGGGTTCCCCGGGGTTATCTAGCCTCTGCATTAACCCTATCTTTCCCCTGTGTGCAGTTTCCACGCCAGAGGAGAACAGAGAAGGCAAGAAGGACAAGGACGGGGACAAAGCCTCTGAAGATGGAAAGCAGAAGGCGAAAGCCAGCAAGCCCCTCATGCCCACGTCCACCATCCTGAGGCTACTGGCCGAGCTGGTGCGCTCATACATTGGCATCGCCACCCTGATAGCTGGGTACAACTACACGGCTGGCCAGTCTGAGCTCATTAAAGAGGTGAGGGAACTGTAGCCCCAGTACGGCAGGTCGGGCTTCAGTGCACATGGGCTGTGGATCCAATTGTTAGCAATGTGCTTTCTGGGAGAGGAGGTGGTCTGTTCCGTGGGTGAATCGGTGACCGTTATTTCCCCCACCCCAGCCCTCAACAGCTGGATTAGGAATAGGTTTCGACTCCATGGAATTGGATACAATGCACAGCCATTCGGCCCAGTTGGTCCCTGCCAGTATCTGTGTTTCACACGAGCCTCCTGCCGCCCCCTCTTCATCTCACCCTATCACCTTTTATTCCCCTCTCCCTCGTGTGTTTATCCAGCTTCCCCCATAAATAGATCGATACTATTCACCTCGACCACTCCCTGTGGTAGCGAGTTCCACATTCTCTCCACTCTGGGGAAAGGAGTTTCTCCTGAATTCCCCATTGGATTTATTAGTGAAGGTCTTATATTGGCAGCCCCCTAGTTCTGGTCTCCCCCACAAGTGGAAACATCATCTCTACGTCCACCCTATCGAAACCCGTCCATGAAAGATAACATTTAGGCCACTCCTTTCCATTCTTTCCTGGTCGATGATCTCGCTGAGCGGCTGGAAATATGCTCGCGGGGCTGAAGGCTGAATGGCCACTATCTGTTCCGATGCGTGTTGTCCTCTTTTATTTTAAGAAAAAAGCTCATTCCCGGGACGTGGGCGTCGCTGGAAGACCAGCGTTTATTGCCCATCCCTAGTGGCTCCTTGAGAAGGTGGTGGTGAGTCGCTGCCTTGGACCATTGCAGTCCGTGTGGGGTGGGTGCTGTTCGGAGTTTGGAGGTTCTGACCCAGCGACAGTGAAGACGCAGCCGATATAGTTCCAAGCCAGGCTGGCATGTGACTCGGAGGGGGACCTGCAGGTGGCGGAACGCCTGTTTACTCTGTGTTTGCTTCAAGCTGGTAATTCAAGCTCGCTCTCTCTCATTATTCCCGGTGCAGGATTGCAGCGTCCTGGCGTTCGTCTTGGATCATCTGTTGCCCCAGACCCAGAATGTGGGGGACAAGGACACGCCAGCGCTGGCCAGGCTCTTCCTGGCTAGTTTGGCAGCAGCGACGCAGAGCACCGACGCTCAGGCCGCGCTGGTCAACGAGGTCAAAGCGGCCCTCAGCAGAGCGCTGGCCATGGCGGAGAGCACCGAGAAACACGCCAGGTAACTACCGAAGCATAGGATCCTGTGGGTTGCGCAGTCTTCCCCCTCCCCTCCCCTCCCCCCCCACCCCCCCTTCAGCGGCGTATCTCTTCCCAAAATCTGCTGTGAACGCATTTTAATAATTCAGGTAGTCAAGTGGTAAATTATTGCAAAGATGTCTTGTGCTGGGCGTGTGTCTGGGGTTTACCCGGATCCTGGAGGTGAAAGGTCACTGCGGCAACACCAACGTATCTTTGTGTCATGCAGTTCCTGCAAAACAACAACTACTTATATTTATATAGTGCTTTTGACATCATGAAACAGCCCAAGGCCCTTCATGGGAGCATTATAAAACAAAGTATGCTGAGCCAGAAAAGGAGACATTGAGTCAGATGACCAAAAGCTTGGTCAAAGGGGGAGGTTTTGAGTAGTGTCTTAGAAGACGAATGTGAGGTAGAGAGGCAGAAAGGTGTAGGGAGGGTGTTCCAGGGCTCGGGGCCATGACAACTGAAGGCCTGGCCATCAGTGGTGGAGCGATTAAAATCAGGGATGCACAACAGGCCAGAATTAGAGGAGCGCAGATATCTTGGAGCGTTGTGGGGCTGGAGGAGATTACCGAGATAGGGAGGGGCGAGGCCATGGAGGGATTTGAAAATGAAAATTTTTAGATGGAGACGCTGCTTGACCGAGAGCCAACGTCGGTCAGCGAGCTCAGGGGAACGGGACTCTGTGCGCGTTAAGACACGGGCAGCAGAATTTTGGATGGCCTCGAATATACGGAGGGTAGAATGTGGGAGACCAAATAGGGAGCGCGTTGGAATAGTCAAGTCCAAGGCATGAATGAGGGCTTCTGCAGTAGATGAGCTCAGACAAGGGGGAAGTCAGGCGATGTGACGGAGGTGGAAGAAGGCGGTCTTAGTGACTGCATGAATACGAGGTCGGAAGTTCATCTCGAGGTCAAATGTGACACCAAGGGAACGGAGTAGTCTTCGTGTACGACGGCTGACTAGCTATTGTTGGCTGCTTGCTTAAGGCATTTGCTCGGTTTGCAGAGAGCAGAGTTGATCTGCTTGGAGATCAGTACATTAATCGTGCTCCATTTGACGCTCTTTCTGTAGGTTGCAGGCAGTGATGTGCATCATTAGCACCATTATGGAGTCCTGCCCATCCACCTCCAGCTTTTACAGCAGCAATGCTGTTAAAACACAGCACAATGGCATGAACAACATCATCCGACTCTTCCTGAAGAAGGGGCTCGTGAATGACCTGGCCAGAGTTCCACACAGTCTCGACTTGTCCAGGTGAAATATAGAGTCTCGTCTTTCAGTCAGGATAATGGATCATCTTCTGAATTTGTGTGTTTATATTTTGGTGAAGATTTGTAACTCCATGTTCCCCGATAGCAAATGGTTGCTGAGACCTGCTGTGCGATCTCGGACTCCTGACAGGCAGTGTGGTGGTTTTTGTGCCCCAGTCTGGGAATGTCAGTGCTGGAAAAGAGGGTGTCCCCCTATTCGAGGCACCCATTGTCGGCATCAAACACTCCCAAGGGGTCAGATACAGAGTAAAGCTCCCTCGACACTGTCCCCATCAAACACTCCCAGGACAGGTACAGCATGGGGTTAGATTCAGAGTAAAGCTCCCTCTACACTACAACAATGCCTTTGTTGCAATCATGAATGCCGTACTACTTCACTGTGATGTTACCATTTTCCACAGTAGCTGGTCTTGGGCTTCTAAATGAGATTACTAGCAGTTGCTGTATTACGGGCAAGTTCTATTAGCCCTAGTCCAAGAGGAGGTGGGTTCAGACACTCCCACCTCACTTCACCGAGTAGCCTTACCCCAGGAGTTTGTGCTGGATCACAACCAGTTCCTGGAGGTGAAAGCCAGTGCCCAGCGCTATAGCCCCCTGTAACAGAACGATTTGTTTCTCCTCTTTAAGGTTCCGTGTGGGAACACAGTTGGGGTGGGGGTGGGGGTGGTGGTTGTGGGTGGGGAAGGAGTGAAGAACAATTCAAATAAGTTAAATTTAACACACTTATTCTGCTGTGAGGATGTGGGGCTTGCTGAAGAACCGAGAGGTTATACGCATCAGGAAATAACTGAACAATCTGCAGTTCTTTACTCTAGAAAAGAGAGGACCGAGGGGGCTTTTAAAATTACCTAGGGTAGAAGTAGAGAAGATGTTTCCACTTGTGGGGGAGACCAGAGCTGGGGGCCATCAATATAAGACAGTCACTAATAAATCCAATGGGGAATTCAGGAGAGACTCCTTTCCCCAGAGAGTGGTGAGAATATGGAACTCGCGACCACCAGGAGTGGTCGAGGCGAATGGCACAGATGAATTTAAGGGGAAGCTGGATAAACACACAAGTTAGAAAAGGACGGAGGGTCGATCGGGTGAGATGAAGAGGGGTTGGGAGGAGGGTCACGTGGAGCATCAACACCAGAAGTTGGGCCCGTGTCGCGCGTTTCTGTGATGCATGAAGTTAGTAATCGAGGCCAATCTGCGGCCGTGATAGAATGATGAGCTAACTTAATTTTTTTTTTTTCCTCGTTAAGTCCCAACATGGCAAACACAGTGAATGCTGCATTGAAGCCTTTGGAAACGCTATCTCGCATTGTCAACCAGCCAAGCAGCCTCTTCGGCAGCAAGAATGCATCAAACAAGAACAAGTCCGAGCAGGATACACACATCACGAGCGGTGATGCCAATGGGAACCAACCAGATTCTGGTAAGTACTGCTCCAACCAGATTGCATTGATGATGTATCTTTAACGCAGAGCGACGCCCCCAGGTGCTTCACAGGAGTGTTCAAAAGAAGAAAATTGACAACAAGCTACATAAGGAGGCATTAGGGCAGGTGGCCAAGAGCTTGGTCAAAGAGGTAGGGTTTAAAGGAGAGAGGGGCAGAGGGGTTTCGGGAGGGAATTCCAGAGCTGAAGTACGGAAAATTCATGGGTTTGAGGTGTTTAAGCCGATTAAAGGTATGGTAGAGAGAAATTATTTCCTCCAGACCAAGGGGGCCGAACCTTAAAATTAAAGCCAGGGCATTTCAGGGGTGATGTCAGGAAGCACATCTTCACACACGGGGGCGTGGAAATCTGGAACACTCTTTTTCTCCCCTCCCCCCAGAAAGCTGCCGAGGCAGAGATCAGTTGGAAATTTCAAGACTTCTGTTGGTGAAGGCAACTTAAGGGTTACAGAAGCAAGGCAGGTTGATGAAGTTAAGATGCAGATCAGCCGTGAGCTAATTGAATAGTAGAACAGGCTCGAGAGGCTAAATGGCCGTTTCCTGTTCCTATCCCCCTTTGAACTCCCCTTCTTCCCTTTCTCCCCCCCCCCACCCCCCACCCCACCACCTCTTCCAAAACAACACAATCACAAGCTATTCAGCAGAGAGAAGCTGAACTCTGACCTCTGTCCCTGTGGTCAGTGTTACCAGGTACGTACTCTTTTCCCCAAAGGAGTATTTAGATGTGTCATTCCATGCAGATCATTTGATTTCTTGCTGGCACTGAGCTGATTTTGTTTTCTCCCCCCGTCACTTGCACAGGAGAGACCGGAGAGACGGAGACACAGGAAGACCACGCCCCCACTGGAGTGGCTGACAACGATATTATGGACGGAGAGACTGAAGCGGACACAGTGGTGATAACAGGGCAGTCAGAAGTCCTAAATGCTCAGGAGATGCAGGTAGCCGTCCTCCTTCCACCCTCTCCTAGACCTGTATCTCTGCTACAAGACAAAAGCAAACAAAGCGCTGGGGTTCATTTCTCCAGGGATAGTATCAAAAAGCAGGGAAGTCCTATTAACCTTGTAGAGAACCTTGGTTAGACCACACTTGGAGTACTGTGCGCAGTTCTACTCTCCATTTCCTAAAGGATTTAGAGGCACTGGAGAGGATGCAAGAAAGATTTACCAGGACGATACCACAACTGAGAGGTGATAGAAAATGTGAACAGAAGTGTTCTGCTCTCTAGAAGAAGTCTGAGAGGTGACCTCTGATAGAGGCCTCTCAGGTTATGAAAGGGTTCGATAAGGTAGATGTGAAGATGTTCCCACTTGTGGGGTGAGACCAGCGCTAGAAGCCATAAATATAAGATAGTCATTTAATAAATCCAATCATGAATTCAGGAGAAACTTCTTTCCCCAGAGAGCGGTGAGAATGTGGAACTTGCTACCACAGGGAGTGGTCGAGGTGAATAGTATTGATGTATTTAAGGGGGAAGCTGGATAAACACAAGGAAGAGAGGAGTAGAAGGAGATGGTGATAGGGGGAGATGAAGAGGGGGAGGGAGGAGGCTCGTGTGGAGCAGAAACACAGCCAGTTAGGCTGAATGAATCTACAGCACAGAAACAGACCAATGTAACTCTGTGTAACTTTTTTCCGTGATTGCTGACCGTCGTTTATGATTCACGTATCTGTGAAACTGGGATGGTGCTTTTCAAACAGAATGCAGAGAACGCAGTCAAAAGATTGCAAACTCTTGGCCAAGGCTGGCTCTGGCTGTTAAAGTTTAAAACGCCTGAGCATGGAGCAGAGAGAACAGCTCACCGCCCTGGATCATCATTGCTGCTCCTGTGTCCTGCTTTACCACAAGTAGCGCTAGTCTCTCCATCCCCTCCCCAATTGCGAGATGACATACATAGTTAGTTGCTTTTCTTGGCTTCAGTGTGCTTGTCTGTTCATGGATAGCAAGGAAAAGAGGGAGACCAGCACCACATGCCCTGCTCAGTTAACGTTCCACTGATGGACAAGCTGTGCGCGAGCCGGGCCTGATTGTGGAGGGACTGCATCGCTGATGGGGACAGCGGGCTCTATCGGGCCACCTAAGAGAGCTGAATGTCGCCGGTGCAGTGCATGGGATTGAGCTGTTAGGGAGCATTTTGTCAGGCTTGTGAAAGTTTCCCGCCCCATTCCCACCCCCCCCCCCCCCCCCCCCCCCCCCCGTCCATTCCTTCCTAAGGTGCCTGTAACTGTGTTTCCAGGTTGAGAACGAGCTGGAGGACCTTATTGATGAGCTGTTGGAAAGGGACGTGGACACCGTGAGCAGCACGATCATTGGTAAGACGTGCATATCACTCGTTCGTTGCTGGAGGCTGGCTGCAGTTCAGAGCGTGCTTGGGGGCCCTCCGTTTACTCTGCAGTTCTGGGGGATCCTCAGTGCGCGACATGGGCCTTCCGATTTTCAGCGTCTCTTTTTCCTGCTCGTGCATTGGGGTCAAAGAACTTCAAGCAGGGTGAAAACTGATGGGGTATATCGGTCTGCAAACTTTGGGTTTAATCAGAAAATCTCAGCTTTTAAAAAAAAATAAAATAAAATCGGTACAATTTTCAGTGCACTTCACGTGTGAGGAATGAAAGCAGTGCACAGGGGTGGGTTTTTTTTTTGTTGGGATGAGTTGATGTGTCATGTGTTATCCTACTTTTGGCAAGGTGGGGGGAGGGTCTGTAGTCTTTATCTTGTGGTTTATTTAGCTGAAAGGCTGCGTTTGTGTTTCAGGATCTCAGTCGATTAGCGCCATCATTCAGAGGGTAAATTATGGGGCTGAATATTCAAATCAGTAGGTCCATTGGCCGAGCACCAAGTGGTCAAACGGCTGTGAATTGCCTGCCTTTCATTTTCCCCTCTTGTGCCAAAGCACGGGTGAGGAAAGACAGACGGAGCCAGGCCGTTTGACGTCTCCTCGGATTTTTGAGCAGCGAATGTGGGTGACGTCGTACGGGCCCGTAAGGAAGCTGAAATGGGATGCACTGGAAGGGCAGAGGGTTTTGCTGGTGGCTAGCCTCTGCTCTGCTCTGCACCACCGTGTATTTTAAGAAGGGGCAGGGATGCGAGAGAGAAGTTGGGAGGAGTGCCACCACAGGGCCACTGCCTGCTCTCTGCCGGAGAGCAGCATTGGCGAAAACCATGGATGGAATAGGCCGCAAAAACACTAGCAAAATTCTCAAGTAGTAATATCCCAGGCTCGCGTGGAGCATAGACACCAGCAGAGACCTCCTGGGCTGAATGATCTGTGTCTGTGCTTGAATTCTCTCATCGGGTTCGGTCATCCCTCAAGCCAGTAACGCCAGAATGACTGCAGCTTTCCCTGTTTGAACAAGATTGTAATGGGCAGTCAAGGGAGGGCGAGGAGCAGGGTGATGTGGTGGACTGTTTATATATCTTTATATATTACAAAAAAGCCGGGAATATCTCCCTGATCCTCCATTCAGGCACATAAAGAGGATGCTGGAATGAGAAGACTGTTTGCTTTTGCAGAATGGTGGTGAGATGATTTGTAAATGACTCGCAAGTCAGCAGTGAAAGGTGAACGAGAAGCTTGTTCCGAAACCCAGTGAAGTTTCACTGGCATGTGTTTGTGTGTCTGTTGTGGGGTTGTGCAAGTAATTTTTTATTTTTCTCCTCTCGCTTTGTCTGCCTGTTCCTCTTCAGTTGCCGTGCACCTTCCCAAAAGCCTGCTCTCGTGCCTGCACTAATAGCCTGAAACCGGCAGCTTGGAGGAAGTCCATTCAGGTGTTTCCGCTTCCCCACTGCCCCCCACCCTCCCCCTCAACCACCCCCCCCTCCCAATCTGTTTTCTCTACCCCATATTCCTTCCCCCACACAGAGAAAGCGAGAGATGTCCCCCAGAACGTCGTGGCTGAGGTTCGGAGTTTGGCTTCTGGAGATTCACAACGCACTTAGATTACTCGTTGGGCCATAGTGGGGCGGATTCTGCCTATCGTAGCATGTCATTAGTATCCGAACCCCTTCCAGTGTTGTCGCAGAAGGCTTTAAATGGGCAATCGAACAATAAAACAAACAAGAAAAGGTTAAGGCTCTCTTGTGTCTTTCCCGCTGCTGCCTTGTGCCAAGGAATGATACCAAGTGAAAACTGGGAATTGCAATTTAAGTTGATAGTGCTGGCAAACAAATGTGGGCCAAAATGGTCGATCGCTAAAGAAGTACTTGAAATGATCCTAAAATACTTAATTGGCACCTCCCAACACTCTCCAATGACACACACTCTGCTCAAAGTGTACACAACTGGACTTTACAGTAAAAATGCTCGCCCTACAATAGACCCATTCAGCACCCGCACACCAAAAAAAAAAAACTAGGATTAAAGCTCCGAAGTGCAAATATGTGGGTAGGAAAATTCCAAAGTGCGAGTACCAAAAGTCGATGGTATGTTGTGGAAAATGTAGAATGCACTGTCGTGGGCTTGCATTCACTTTTTCTTTATTTTATTTCCTTCCTCTGGCGCTACAGCTTGCAGAAGTACTGAGGATGAGTCCCAGGAGGATGTGTTGATGGATGAGGCTCCCTCAAATCTCAGTCAGGCGCCCACTCTGCAGGCTAACCGAGAAGGTACAAAAAAAAAACTGTCTTTACTGCTGTGCAGAAGGAGAGCCCTTAATTACCAATCCTGCATCGTCATCAGTTTAAAAAGAAAAAAAAAAGCTTTGTGTGTGCAGCATGCGAGTAAATGGGCACTGCACAAAGCTTGGGATGGTAAGGGACTCATGTCTGATCATTCCCCTCCCATCCATCCCTTCGTACTCCAGTCTCCATCTAATTTCTTCCCTTTTTCCCCATTCTGACCAATCTGATTCCTTTCCTGTCTCTTCCCACCCCCCAACACTCATCCATCTCTCCAGTAGTTGCTCCATCCAGTCATAATTCCTTTCATTTCATCTCTTCGCTCCCCTTCACCTACCATTTTGTAGCTGGAAGCACAAGACAAAAAGAAGCATAGGGACAATATCTAAGTTTTTTTTGGGCACCTTGACCCATCTTGTTGGGTTTCATGAATGCAGACCCTTCAGAAAATTAGGTCGTACAAAAACTGTGGGGAGCGGGGAGGAAGAGAGAGGGTTTGGGGAGGTTGTGCTGGTTACCCCACTCCTGAAAGTGGTGGTGGGTTACGGTAAAAGACACTTAATTGAAAAAAATAACTGAAGCAGTCCTTGCTCTTGGGAGAAGGCAAAGTCCAAACCTGCCTGCGTGTCCCTTCTTTGAGTAGGGAGGGCAGGCTTGATACTGATTTGGATCAGTGCCGGTGATGTTAAACCAGCCAGTGCAACATAATATTAAGTTTGTCCAAAAGAGAAGTCAAAGTGATATTGGACCAATGGTGCATCACTTCATTATCTGTGTGAGTAACGTGCCAGCCCTTGTGTAGAGCTCTGCTTTTGTGACTATTGATGGATGCGCTTGTAATAGTAACCTTAACATCATAAAAGATCCAATGAGCTTTGGTGGAACATTACAGGACGATGTTTGACACTGAGATATTAGGGCAGGTGACTGAAAAGCTTAGGGATGGAATTCCGGAGCTTCGGGCCTAGATGGCTGAAGGTATGGCTGCCAGTGGTGAGACGATGGCCGTGGTGGATACACTTAACCGCCCGAGTCGGTTGAGCACAGCACTCTTGGAGGGTTGGCAGAGATTAGAGAGTTAGGAAGGGGTGAGGCCATCGAGGTATTTGAAAGCCAGAATGAGGATTTTTAAGTTGCCGGACCAGGGGCCAGTGTAGGTCAGCGAGCAGAGGCGGGGTGACAGTGACTTGGTGTGAGTTTGGATACGGGGCAGCAGAGTTTCGCATGAGCTGAAGGTCGTGGAGGATGGGAGGCCGATCAAAAGAGCACTGGAGCAGTCGAGTCTAGAGGTAATGAAAAGCATGAATGAGGATTTCAGCAGCAGATGAGCTGAGTAGGCTGAGGCGAGCCATGTTACGGACGTGTGAGCAGGCGTTCTGTGAGATGGGGCTAATATGGGGGCAGCTGGAAGCTCAGCTCCAGGTCAGATAGGACCGTGACTTTGTGAACAGGTCTGAGACTATGGCCAGGGTGGGGGATGGAGTCAGCTTCCAGTTCTGCGCATGGTCTGTCGCTGTTGCCCCGATGGTTCAGAACGACTGTTTCTAGTTAAGTTTTACACTTGCCAACCCACAGGCCATCCTGCTGCTTTTGTTACTGTGGCATCTTCGAGTCAGCAGTGCAGTTCAGTTGTAGTGATCGCTTTTGAGACGGTTGTTGATTGTCGGCACCGCCAAACCCATAACATCCGCCATCTAGAAGGGCGAGGGCAGCAGGCACGTGGGAAAGCCACCACCTCCAAGTTCCCCTCCCCCGATCTCGCACGACATCCTGACTTGGCATATCCGCCATTCCTTCAGTGTCACTGAGTCAAAATCCTGGGATTCCCGACCTAACAGCACCGTGGGAGCACCTTGACCCCACATACTGCTGCAGCTCACCGCCACCTTGTCGAGGGCAACGAGGGATGGGCAATAATTGCCAGTGACGCCCACATGCAGAGAATGAAAATAAAACGTGCTTCCGTTGCAGCAATATTAATCTGCACGTTGGTGGGTTAATACCAGTGCTGATAGGGTGCTAGTTCTCCACTTTTAAACATGGACTCCTGCATTGCTGAGCTCTTGCCCACACTTGCTGGTTGGGGGAGGTGGTGGGAGGTACCTGTAAAACAAAATCTCTCAATAGCAACAGCAGCACATTGGCCAAGAAGAAGCTGAGCTGTTGTTAAATCAATTTGCATACAAAGTGCCAGTGAGTACTGAACCACGCTATTAAAATCGGCTGTGTGAAACGAGGGACCAGCGGTCCAGCTTTGGGGGGTCTCTACCTTCAGAGTTCCACTGTGCTCGTGCACTGGAATATCTTGAATTGATTTTGCTACAAGCATTGACCCGGCCTAAGTATCTTCACAGCAGCTGCCTCCCACATATCAGGCTGGAATGAGTTCTTGCCTCAGTGAATCCGGGACTAACCTAGACCATGTCCCAAAGCAGCGCTAAGGGGGTGCTGCAAAGTCGGAGGTGCCTCCCCTCAAATGAGGCATTAATCCAAGGTTTGGTGTGACCGCTCAGTTGAACGTTGAAGATCCCAAGGCGCGGTTGGAAGAAGAGAAGGGGGGAGTCCTCCCCTGTGTCCTGGGATAACATTCCCCCCCCACCCTCCCCTCCCGACAATCGCTGTGGCAAAAAGTGGTCATTCACCTCATTGCTTTTTGTGAGATCTGCCTATGTGCAATATTGCTACTGCATGTACCAACACAAGACACTTTCCTTTAAATTAGGTGTAAGCAAAATGCTTTGAGCTGTTTGAGTGAATGATTGGGCACGACAGGATTTAACTTCAGTTAAGTGGTTAGTTTTGGTCCTGGGCAAGTTAATTTACCACCAAACCCGAATCGGGTCCCGTTATTAAAGGTCCGCTTGCTCCGTTTACCACTGTTCTCCTTTGCACAGATTCTATGAATATCTTGGACCCTGATGACGAGGAGCACACGCAAGAGGAAGATAGCAGTGGAAGTAATGAGGATGATGACGACAGTCAGGATGAAGATGAGGAAGAGGAGGAGGACGAAGATGATCAGGTGAGGAAGCACCGTGAGCCCACTTGTTTCAGGTTTGGCTGCTTTCCTGTTCGTCTTCACCTCCCTCCTCACCATCCAGGTATCACTAGTGACAGCAGTTGTTCGACGCTGAGATGCTATCGTGGGCATGGCTCCCAGCCCACCCCCCCACCCCAACGGTTGGCGTTCTTGAATGGGCTCTTTCTGATGTTGGAAGCCCAGGTTTTACGTGTCTGACCCTGGCTTGAAGTGCCCAGCCCTTTAACCCTCCATCAGCCAGGTCAAACTGTGATGGAGGCAGCACCGTTTCTTCGTTAAATGGTGTCTTCAAACCTCCCCCATTGTTCTCTTGGCAAGAGCTGTCCCCAGAGCCCTGCAATAAGAAAAAAATTCCTTTCCTATGGAGTAGTTGAGGTGAATAGCGTCTTTAAGGGGAAGCCAGATAAATACACAAAGACTAGAGGGATATATTGATGGGGCTGAAATGAAGGAGGCTTGTTTAGTGCATAAAACACCAGCTTCAACTAAATGGGCTGAATGGCCAGTTTGTGCTGAAATTTCTGTCCAGTTCCCTTCGGAAAGTTGTTATTGAATCTACTTCCACTACCCACTCACTCTGCTGCGCTGTACATTCTATGTAATTCTGTGATCTTTTTAAGTGGTTTTCCAATTTCTGTTGTATTCATCCCTCTACCTGGCGCAGTTCGTCCTTGGAGTAGAGACCAGAGGCTCTGTACCGGGAGAATGCGGTGAGTGCTGACAGTGTCATGGCTTTTTGACATGACTTTGGCTGTGGCACAGTGGTTATTTCGGCAGGGACAACTGTCTGGGGAGTTTAAAAAACCGTGGTTTATTCACCGGGGTTTGTGTGTGTGTGTGTCTGTGTCATTGCATATGTAGGACGACGAGGAAGGAGAGGAAGAGGAAGGGGATGAGGATGACGAGGATGAGGAGGGGTCAGAAATGGAGCTGGACGAAGACTATCCGGATATCGACGAGTCACTCGTCCGCTTCGACAGAGAGGATGATCTGATCATTGAGTTTGACAACATGTTCTCCACTGCAGGTAGGAGGCTGTCTTCAATGAAGGGCTGACTGTCGTTGGCCACAGTCGCTGGTTAGGGATTCAGTCGTTGCTTATAACACGACTAATCTAATCTTGTAAACACAGCTTAACGGTTAAAGATGAGGGAAATCTGAAATAAAAGCCAACTGTGGGAATGCACGGCAGGCAGGGCAATATCTGAATAAGGGTCTCACCGCTCGTCTGGTTCAGCTGAAGAGCCTCGCTCTGTGTCACTGATGAACAGCTGTTTTGTTTCCAACTTTTAGTGCGATTTATGCTCTTTATAATTAACTCTCGTCTTTTGTTCCATTATTTATGGCCCCTCCTGTGAAATGTGCAATCTGTCATTGTTTTAATGGGTGGAATGTACGAGCTATTGTCACGGTGGATTTTAAATTCATTCATCATGCAACCTTCGGTCCGATCCAAAGCTGCTGTAAACAAAATACTGGCCAGTTGTAAAGGCCGATTGTTGGAGATAGGGGCGCTGGGGTGAAGCGGAATGTTGCAGCTCTGTCTCGGTCCAAAAGATGTCCAGAGTCCCCCTCACTCCCGCCGGCTATTTTGCACACCCCTGACTGATGCATGTTATACCTCCTGTTTCAATCTCTTGTTGAAACCTCCTGTTTCAATCTCTTGTTGAAACCTCCTCTCTAAGAGGATCTGAACTGGCTGTGTTCTCGGCCAAGCCGAGTCGTTCGGACATGATTTGTGCTGGAGTAGGGAGGGCAGTCTGTTTCCCAGGGATCTCCAGAAGGCTCTGGCTCCGAGAAAACTTGTGTTCTTGGATTTCATTTTTGCAGTTGTAACTTAGTCCAGCCTGTGGCAAAGGCCACTGCGACTTGATTTCTGCGGTAAAGCAGGTGGAATTGTGCAGGTTTCTGTCGCTGGGTTTTTTTGCGTTTGAGCCTTTTGCTGGACCAGGTCTTTGTAACTTGGGGTGTGGGCAACGCAGCGTCTTGGAATATAATCCTCGAGATTCATTTACTAGGGTGAGTTGCTACTCCAGAGTTTTACAAGGAGGGTGTGGAAGAATAAGACAGATCTCTCCAGCAATTTATCAGACGCACCTTCTTTGGAGGGAGGAAGGTAGTAATATTAACCCCTCTCTCCACCGATGCTGCCCGCCTTGCTGAGCATAACCAGTTTCTGTTCTAGTTTCAGATTTCCAGCATCTGCAGTGTAGTATTTCGGTGTTTGCGCATGTCTTTGTGATTGTGGATGGGTGTGGGGCGCCAGGGAAGGCCATTTTATGGGAAGTTGAGTTTTTTTTAATAAATAAAAGGTTCCTCCCCTTCTCTTTTTCTCTCTCTCTCTCTCTCTCTCTCTCTCTCTCTCTCTCTCTCTCTCTCTCTCTCTCTCTCTCTCTCTTTCTCTCTCTCTCTCTCTCGTGGAAATCCAAGGAAAGTAGTCGATTTGTCGTTCTGCTAGTGTGCAGTGAATAATTGACTTTACTGAGATTTACAAAACAGGGCCCAGTTCTGGTGGGGATTTGAGTTTTTAAGACATATAAGTGGCTCAATAGTGAAAAGTAGACAAATTTTAAACCAGTGAATACACCAGACTGATCGAGTTGGGTGGTGTTGGCAGACAAAAATGAGGAAGTGTAATTAATGGGTGTTGAAAAATTGTGTCATGACCTCCAGCAATTTAAAACCACTTGGGCTGACGGTGGTTTTCTGATCATTTCAGCCCATTAAGTTGGCATTTGGCCAGCAGCGAGACTGCTGGATAGCTGAACCCTCGCGAGCAAGGTCCTGATCCTCTTAAAAGAGTGAGGTGCCAAGGGAAAGCTGAATCCCGGTGATGTAAAGTCAGTTCCGTTTTCCTCGGGAATCTTTGGGAAATCTTTGGTCCGAGTATAAATGTGCTCGCTCGCTTGGGGCGACCTCAAGGGTGAGGGGGCAGAATATTGCATCTGACCGCTAAGAATGGGTAGTCCCTGTTGCAAAGCCCCTCCGCTTCCACCATCTCTGAGCCTTGTCTGTTACAATTTCATGGGGATAGAGGAGGTGAGGATGAGGAGTTGGGGGTGAGATTTTCTCTGAGTGTCGTTGACTGTATTTGATTGCTGTCACTGTGGCTTAGTGAGCAAGGGACCAGGAAAACCTGATTCAAAGCTATTGGACAGAAAGGGCTGGCTTCATTCTCTGAGCTGTAGCCACACTGTGCTGTGACATTAGCTCTCTTTTGTTTTTGGGGGCGGTGGGGGGGTTGCTGCTGGATGGGACGTTGGTGTCGTTTTTATGGCCGCAGAGTGAGGAAGGGAATGGGGTAAGTTGAGTGCGAGAGTTTGCCGTAGCGCTCCCGATATTTTTGGGAGAGGAGCTGTTGGTCGTCTGTCGGTTTATGGCTATTGGGAAAGACTGAACAGACTGGGGCTCTCTTTGGAAAAGCAGAGGTGACCTGATCGCGGTCCTTGGAATTCTTGGAGGGATCCAGTCGGGTAGATGTAGGGAAGATGTTTCCACTTGTGGGGCAGCAGAGGGGAGGAGACCAAAATTAGGGGCCAATAAGTACAAGATGGTCAATGGAATAAGGAATTCAGGAGGAACTTTGCCCAGTGAGTGGCCCGAACGTGGAACTTGCCACAACGTGGAGTGGTTGAGGCGAATAGTAAGATGCATTTAAGGGGAAGCTAGATAAGTACACAAGGGAGAAAGGAATAGAAGGTTATGCTTGATAGGGTTAGGTAAGGTAAATAGAAAGGGCGGGGGCTCATGTGGAGCATCGCGGCTGACTGGCCTGTTCCCATGCTGTAAATTCAGTAACGTTGGAAGTCGTGGGTTTTTGGGAGGGAGGGTGGAGATCGTGACATGGCCTTGGAGGTGGAGGTCACTGGCAGTGGAAGTCGATGCGTGCACGCTCTAGTACTGATAAGCCTCTAACCAGACCAACCGACCAAAAGCATGCGTTTGTTTTTTTTCACTGTCAGCTGATCCCTTCCGCGGAGACAGTCTGTTTGGGAGCTTTGGTGCAGCTGTCAGCCGTACATTTCACCTCCCTGTAGCAGTGCACGATGAAAATAATGGCAGTGACATCAATGGTAGGCATCTGACTGCAGCTTCTACTCTGCTCACACCAGCTCTAGAAGTTAACTCTCGGTGGTGATGTGTTGTAGGTTGGCAGAACGTCTGGGTTCTGCGCAGTGTTTCTAAAAGACCAATGGTTGCATGGGGGTGGTTGGGAGGGGGCGGGGACGTTGGTCAGCACTGCTGGTCAACTTCGGAGCCCCCTTCCTGAACTTCATTCTGGGATACAGTTGGCCAGTTCACCCCAGCACATGTCCCTTTTGGATTTTCACCTCTTCCTTTGCCCAGCAGGCAATACAATTCATTTGGTTTTTGATTTATCACCGCAAAGTACAGCACAGAAGGAAGTTATTTGGCCCCTCCAAGTCTGTGCCTGCTCTTTCAAAGAGCCATCCAGTTAGTCCCGCTCCTCAGCTCCTTCCCCATATCCCTGCAATTTTTTCCTCCGATTCCCTTTTGGAGGCTTCGCTTGAATCTGTATCCTCCACCTTATTGGGCAGTGCGTTTCAAATCCTAACCAGTCGGTTTAAAAAAAGAAAACATTTCTCATGCCAATTCCTGGATCTTTGGCCAATCACCTTAATTCTGTGCCCTCTGCTTAACAACCCGTTGGAAGCAGTTTCTCTTCATTTGCTCCGTCTAAACCCTTCCTGATTTTAAACAAATATAAAACATATAAGACAAGTGATGACTGCTTCTTCTGCCCCTCTCCTGCAACAAATTGGCAGCAGAAAGATCATTGTGTTTAGTTATGGTTTGAAACTGGCACTAATTGCAATCCGCCGCTGTTTGTTTTCGCGACATTTGCTACTGTTACTGAGCCTACAGCTGGTCACTAATAACATAAATGTTCTATTGTCGAAGCTCTGCGAGTTTTACCGAGAAAACATAAGGGGAAGACGGGGATTGGCGTCTAGTTGAAGTTGCCCACCCTTGTCGCTTCTCTATCGTCCTGTGTCACAAGCTGTTTGCCACCTGACACCGAGTGAGTGTCAGTGTCTCTCCCCACGGGATAGCCTCGCTCTTTGCCCTTTGACCCCTTGCACCTCCTTCTAACCCATTCACACCAATGAAGCTATGCACCCTTCAATGTGACTTGAAGGCGCATTCATTTGCCGTTCAACAATTGACGGTATGTTGCCATCCGCAAGTTCCGCTAGTTTTTAGCTGGGGTTCCTTGACCGTGTCCCATTCTAACAGCCGGCCACGTCTTTCTACAGGCGCTACGCTTCTATTTCAGGCTACGAAGGAATGGCCAGCCTGCCAACTACCTAGGTTGTGTGGCCATAACCGGGTCGGCTGCTGGGCTTGGGTGAGGTGTTGGGCGGTTTGGGTGCCGTTTGGTGACCCGGATGCACTTTGATAGTTGCTGCCAGACCCTGCGAAACGGGTGCTTTCAAAATGGCAGGTCGCGCGGAAGCTTTGGCGCAGCTTGGACTGGGTGGGAGGATGCCGATTTCCATTCCTGTGCTGCGCAGGCGAGGAAGCGGGCATCGCTGCCAGTACAGGAGGACTGAGGGGAACCAGTCATTGACAGCCTGTTGCATGGCAACGATGCCCGCTGGCCTGGGGAGGGGGCGGGGGGGGCGCAGGTCACCGGAGCCGTCATTGGCAGCACTGGGGCCTCCGCTAGCAGAGCTTTAAAATCTTCTCAATCACTGACTCCCGCTGCCTTGTTGTGAGAGGAGACTGAATGGGCATTGAGGTCACCACATGTGATGCAGAGTTGTCCCCATGCATGCCTGGAATAATGTGACTGCCTCCCTCCTGGCTGTCGGTAGCGTGTGACATGAGGTGCCAAGGACTGACCCTGGTTAGGAGAAAGAAGTACTATTTTGAGCTTGTGGGGCATACAACTCCTGTTGAATCTTGAAATGCATGGTCCACTTGCCGAGGGATGTGGCAAGGACTGTGGCATAATGCAGGGCGGAAGTGGTGTCGGGAAAGCTGGCAAGGTTTTTTTTTTGATGAGCATTCCTTTGCTTGAAATGAGATTGCAAGCCTACGGAGGCCACCGTCAATGGGGGACCTCTCTTTTGAATGCGCATATAAATTCTGTACTGTTTGGCCGGGGCCCGTGCTTTCTGCATTGCCCATCTTATTTTTGACAGATGATGCATTCTGCTCTTTGCAACAGATATTTTGAAAGTCCCCCATGCTGTCGTTTTACCCGATGCTACTGATAGACCCTGGTGAGGTCAACCATGAGAATAATGAGTGGGATACTGACTGGGGAACATTAAAAGGGCTTGTGGTGTGCAAACTGCAACCAATGACCGGGACACTGTGTCCAGGTATCTGCCTTGTTTTCCCCCTCACTTGTTCTACACAGCAGCCTTGCAGATTGCTCTCTGGCAGCTGCAGCACCCAGGGTGATGCCTCTGTGTAAGCATGTTCAAGTAAAGATCAGACTATTCCTTTCTCCATCTGTTTGAGTCTCCTCTTGCTGTGCGGTTATAGATTCTCGTGCCCAAGCTTATTGGCTGCACAAATCGTTATTAAAACAGAAATTGGAAAAGCGCACATCAAATTAGTGCCAGTTTGATCCCCAGCAGAAGTTAAATTGATGAGATGTCTGAAAGTTTATTTCTTTTAATATTTAAGTCCAGCATTAATTGACTGTACTTTGGGAGTCATCCTCTGTACCATATTTTAACATGTAGAGGAATCTCTGTCCTTCCAGTGCCTTTCAATAGTGTGTCTATGATCACTTAATGGAGTATGTTCTGTTTGTCGACCTATATGATTAAATGCCTTTTTTTTTTATCTCCAACCATCTCAGAAACTTGGCCAATCTACTGGGTGTGGGATGAGAGCATGTTTGAACACTTAGACCACCAATTCACATCTAACCAAAGAGCAATTAATTTACTATCACCTCTCCTTCCTTGGACATGTCATCACACCCCGCCCCCGACCCTCATTCTTGCTCTGATATCTTGGATTCGCTTTCTTTTCTATTTTTCGTTCTTCCTATTTTTTTCCTCCTTCATTTTTCTCCTTTTCCTGTCTCTCTTTCTCTCTCCCCTCCCTCCTGATCTCCCCCCCGCTGCCCTTATTTTATCGTCCTCTCCTTTTCCCAAATGGGCACTAGGTGCTGCTGACCCCTTGGGACCCCTCTCGGTTCTATGGGACAGCGGCTTCAGGGAAGTCCAGATGGCTGCAGCAGCACCTAAAGCGAGACAGAATTGTATTGGAGCCCTGTTTCCGTCTCCCCTCTCCCCCTGAGATCTACTGCTGATGGGCACAGGTCCTCAGTGCAGACAGGCTCTTCCAAATGCCACAAAGCAAACTCACTAAGCATTGGTGATGCTCACAAACTTGAAATTTTTTTTTAAAGCCTCAAATATCCTGGACAGTGACAGGAAAGCGCGGGAAACCAGAAATATCAAATATGGACACTTGACCGATTTAATTTGTCCCTCCGCGTCGTGTTCCCCCGCCCCATTGTTTTTTTTTTAGTAACACTGCGTATTAGAGGTGCGAGTGACAGAAATATCATTAGCAAAACCCGTTTCTAGGTGAAGGGGCCGCTCTGGCTTTCGAAAGTTGCTGCTGCTAAGGGGCCTTGTCCAAAATAAAATTTGAAACATTCAATAATTGGCCGATTTCCCAGGTGCATCCGCACCGGTCTTGAAGGACCACTGTGCGTGCAAAATTGCGCGTTTTCAAAACAGCAGCAACCCAACCAACCAGAAACCTCCAACTGGATGTTTTGGCTGTCGGGGCCTCGTGTGTACCTTCGCTCCAGCCCTGAAGTGCATGGGCTCACTCTACGCTGATCCCGCAGCGGGTGTAAGCCCTTCCTGGCCTTAACTCTTCAAGTGTTAGAGTGGCGTCGAGCCCTTTTTAAACGAGGCAGCAGGGTGAGTAAGGCCCAGAAAGCGCATGCCTGCATTTTTTCTTGTGCAGTTGGACAAGACCCCTTGGACTCCAGAATTCACGCTTGCTAAATACTGATGTGCGTTAAGAACCTGTCTGGCAAATGTTACCTTTTGACTCGGCACTGGCCTGCTTTCTCTTGAATTTTCATAGTGATTGAGGGAGGGTCTCAAAGACTTGCATCTACCTCAAAACATGTAGTGTTTCGCATAACTTGGCACTTGTCTCCTTCCTTAGGGTTTTTGAAACCTGATGCCTTAACAGTCAATGGTGTGACCCGCAAGCTTTGGCGACTCCAGCCACTCCCCCTCCAAGCCAGCCCCTCCTCAGCTTAATGTTTCCGCCTTGGTCCTTTTATTTGGTTCTTCAATCCCTAAACCCCTCCTCACCAATATTTCGTGTCGTCCTCGGCTGATGGACCGAGGCCTCAGCTATATCGTTGACCTGCGGTTTGAGGTTCGGAGATTCTGATTTCCCCGCCTAAGCGCTGTGTTCCTCGCAAGGAATCTCCGCTCCGATTTGATGCCTCATTGCCCTGTGACGTTGAGAGCGCTTTGTTCTGGCAGGCCTGATGGTTCAGTGCTGGATGTGCACAGGAGCAGGAGGAAGCAGTATAGCTCCTCGAGCCGCCTCTGCTGCCATGCATGCAGATCATGGCTGATCTGTATCGCGACTCGTATTTACCCCCCACCTCCCCCCTTTGCTCCATATCCCCTGACCACTCCTCGCTGTTGGCCAGCAAAAATATTCTCAATCTCAGTTTTGAAAATTTCAATTGATCCACAACCTTTTGGGGAAGAGTGTTTGAGCTCTGCTATAATCATAGCCAGCTTATAGACAGAAGGATTCACTTCAGGCTGTGCTCTCCTCTCCCTCCAAGGTTGCACTGTTCCTACTAGTGTTGTTTCTGTTTGTGATTTTCACCTATGTTAAAAAGGGGGGGGGGGGGTGAAAATTATCCCAAGTCAGAGAATGTCAAAGTTCCACAGTCGAAGTGCCGATACTTTCAGTCAGCCATGCGATTATCTCTCCGCTGTGGTTGCAGGATGACCCTTGGTGTCATTTTGTCATGTGGTGGGAGGAGGGGGAGGTGGGGTCTCGGCTACTGAATTGCATGTCACACAAGAGGAAATACTATGTGCAGGAGGCAGATGTGTGGACTTGTTGAGATTCTCCACGAGTTTCTCTTTCGGTGGGGTGTTGGGAGAGTGTTGACCAACCCTGGGTGTGCTGTATTGTGCAAAGCGGTATATCTGCTCCTAAATCGTGACGAGTGAACGTTGTATTAAAAAGCCCATGACAACTCTGTCCAGCCTTGCAGCGCGTTCCCTGCAGTGCCTCACAGTTGTCTTTTAATTAACAGGCTCTGAAAGAAGGGTCAGGGAAGAGGGTGATGTAAAATAGAATGCTGTCCTTTCACCTCTTAAATGTGGGCTTAATTCCAAATCAGTTCGCTGGGATGTAGCTCTCCCCTCTGCCATGTGGTGAGGTGGGGGTTGGAGGTGGTACATTTGACAGAAGGCCACCGCGCAGATTCATAGCAGATTACCAGTGGATTGTGGATCATGCTCCAGCGACAAGGACGAAGAGCTGCAGTAGGTGCTGTAAATTTGGAGATGGCCATAGTCTTTGGGCAGTGCGGCGAGAGGTTTACTCCATATCTAACCCCGTGCTGTACCCTGTCCGGGGAGTGTTTGGGGACAGTGTAGAGGGAGCTTTACTCTATCTAACCCCGCACTGTTCCTGCCCTGGGGGAGTGTGATGGGGGCTGTACACTGTGTCTAATAGACATGTTCCCATTACCGAACACTGCCAGCTTGCAGGGGACAACATTCTCTCCTGTTCTGCTTCCCCACCACCAAAAACATTAGGCAGTGCAGGAATGATGAATTTTTACATGTTGAATAAAATAAATCAACTCCAGCAGTAAATGAGAAAGTTACAGTTCAACTGTGCGGTGCTGTGGCAAATTGTTGCAGATGTAGATTGCAAGGATGGATTTTGTGTTGATCTTTGGAGTTGCTGAGTCTCTGATCCGCTGTGTGTTCCTGCACCGAATGTTGATTGGCTCAATTAGCCACACTTAAAGATGGCGCCGCGGGTTCTTTTCTAACTTCTCTCCTCTCTTCCTAGCGGATATACCCCCAGCCCCGGGTAACATTCCTGCCACGCACCCGCTCATGGTTCGGCACGCGGATCACAGCGCCCTGACGCTGGGCACGGGATCCTCCACCACGCGGCTCACGCAAGGAATCGGGCGCAGTCAGCGGGCGATCCGGCCGTTTGCTGCCAACACTGGCCACACCATCCACGTGCACTACCCTGGGAACAGGCAACCCAACCCTCCGCTCATCCTGCAAAGGTAAAAGATCGAAAGCACGAGGCAGGGGGCCAAAGGAGCTCGCCCCATTTTCAGCTGCATTCTGCGCTCGTGTGTTGTGATCCATTGTCCCATCTCGCATGGCGCTGCCCTGGCTCAGTGGGCTGCGCTCGAGTGCTTGTATATCCTTTCTGTAATAGAGACCAGAGCTGCGCAGCGTATGTGTGGTCTTAACCAAGATTCGACCCAAGTTTCATATAACTTCTCTGCTTTTGAATCCTCTTGCTCTCGAGCTGAACTACAGTGCTTTGCTTTACCCTTCGTATGGCCCCGTTAACCAGTGTCTCCGCTCGTAACCCCTTCCAGATTGCTCGGGCCCTCAGCCGCCGCAGACATCCTCCAGCTGAGCAGCAGCCTGCCGCTCCAAAGCCGCGGCCGTGCGCGGCTGCTGGTCGGCAACGACGATGTCCACATCATCGCTCGGTCGGACGACGACCTCCTGGACGACTTCTTCCACGACCAGACAGCCACGACCAGCCAAGCGGGTAAAGCAGCCGATGGGGAGCGAGCCGCGCGTCCGCCGAGACTTCAGAGGCGGGGACCTGAATCCTGGCGCATCCGTTACCGTGACCATTTGGGGTGCAGGTGGGGTGAGGGGAGGTGGGGAAAATGGGCTAGTGCAGCCAGTAACTGCTCCGATGGTAAAAGGGTTTTTAAAATGGTCCAAAGGCTTGCAAAAAGTTCCCTCGTTCGTCTGGGAATGTGGCTGGGAATTCGTTTCTCTTCTGTGCCTGCAGAAGCAGACTGTTACACACTCAGACCAATTTTGGACTGACCGCCTCTGTCATATTTGAGCGCAGTTTTTGTTTCGGCGAGTCTGAATGCCGAGGCTGCAATCAGCAGGAAAAGGGGGTGACCGTGCAACGCATGATATAAACCTGCATCTAGATAGTTGCAGAAGACGAGCTGACTTATCAAGCGCTGTGTCTGGTCACGGCGATACCTGTGGCGTTTATTTGCACCAATTTCAGTGATCCATCTTGAACTGCTCGTTTCCACAGTGTGGGGGTGGGAACAGTTTGTGTTTCACTGGATTAGATTGTTGAGTCGTGGATCTGGCCGTGATGGCTGAATGGGTTGGAGATGTGATTTGTTGTGCCGTTACTGACCAAGCTGAAATATTTTCCAGTTGGCGTTTTTAAATAGCTGCGCGCTTAAAAGCGAGCGTGCAGTTTGCAGCCGGTGAGAAAAACCGACCCCTTGTGATGATTCTGTAAGGATGGGTATTCAGCTGTCCAGGTGCTTCACCGGTGTAGCTCACCCGACCACCTGTACTGCATCGATTGTAATGCTCTCCTTTCTTTCTGCAGGTACCCTGTCCAGCATCCCAACTGCACTAACCCGCTGGACTGAGGAATGCAAAGTACTCGACACAGAGAGTATGCACGACTGCGTGGCAGGTGAGAATTTGGTTGGGTAGACGTAGAGAAAGTGTTTCCACGTTGTGGGGGGGGGGGTGGGGGGGCGGGGGGGCTGAAGGAGCCCAAAGCCAGTGGTCATATTTCTTGCGTTCTTCATAAATACAAGGGAGTCGACAATAAATTCAATATAGAATTCGGGAGAAATTTCTTTCCCCAGGGAGTGGTGAGAATGTGGAACGCGCTACCACAGGGAGTGGTTGAGGTGAATAGTATCGATGCATTGAAGGGAAAGCTGGAGGAGTACATCAGGGAGAAAGGAATGGACTGATGTGGCCATGGTTCGTGAAGGTCATTTAGGGAAGGCCATCCTTACCTGGTCTGGCCTACGTGTGGCTCCAGACCCACAGTCATGTGGTTGACGCCTAACTGCCCTCCAAAGTGGGCACTCAATTCTTAATTCCCCCCCTCCTACTTACAGTCTTCAGCTTGTGTACAGTTCCGCAAGCGTCTGGTGTCTTCCAGTACTTTGCCCCAAGCACTCACCTTGTGTGAGTTTAGACAGGATTGTCCGTTTGCTTCTGGGGAGTGACTTACAGCTGAACCTGCACTTGTCCACTGGGTATGCATCTTGAATATGGGTCACTGGGAATCCTTCAGGGCTGGGGGTTGCCTGTCCCTGCCTCTCCCAGTCCTGGGGAAATATTCTTGCTCCTGCGGCTAAGATCAGTTGACCCTAATCCAGGTACCCCTGCTCACTACCACTCAGCTGCTCGGTGTGTTAAACAGCCACGTCTGCCAGCTCGGTTTCTGACGGCTCACCGTCTCTTAGCTTGAGCGCAAAGTGTGGACCCAAACGGTGGGTCGAGCTTCCACTCCACCAGGTTCTTCCCAAGGGAGGCACCAGGCCAAAGGGAGAAGATGAATGTTGCCCTTTAATGCTTGTATGGCACCTTGTCGCAGTCTGAACACTTTATATATTGGAGTGCAGCTACTGTTTAGGATGAAACATAGCACGAACGTGCAACACCAGTTAGTCTGTTTTTGGTAGATGATAGAGGAATCCAGAGACATTCCTGCAGGCAGCCTGGCCAATAGTGCCGTGGGAGTCTTTAACATCTCCAAAGGATAGCACCTCGGACAGTGCAGTACTAGGAATGGCAGCCTGGATTGTGGGTTCATGCCCTAGCGTGAGGCTCGAACTTGCAACCTTCTAACCCAGGGACAGACGTGTTCCCGACCTGAGGTCAAACTGGCTAGTGCTGCGGAGCAGCCTCGGCCTGAGAGCGGTTCGTTCTCCCTGCCCTCCTGCTGAGAGTGAATGTGAACCACCGAAGGTTCCATGAAGGGAGAACTGGGGCAAAGGGTAGTGTCTTCTGTTGCTGTGGAGGGGAGGGGGGTGGGGGGGGGTGCAGAAAAGGTTTGTATACCTCAACCGAAATGCCGATCTAACTTTGGATTCCTCTTAATCGGCAAAGTGGTGAAGCTGCCCGTCATCCAGCACTTGGAGTCACTGCGTGACGAGGAGTTGGAGGAGCGGAGAGAGAAACGCCGGAAGCAGCTGGCAGAAGAGGAGGCCAGGAGAGAGGAGAAGGCCAAGGAGGAGAAAGAGAACAAGGAGCAGAACGCCCCAGTGAGTGTGGGGGGGGGGGGGGGGGGTGGGAACAGTAGCTGTTGACTCGACCCGCTGGTGTGGAGGACACTCGCCATTTGGCACAGGGGATGAGTCAGTTCTATTTTTGATTCCTGTGCCCTTTGGCTGGTTGCAGAGCCACTGTGGAAAGGGCCTGAGTCTGTTAAGTACCCGTGTACATTTTAATTTTTGTTTTTGTTTAAGCCACTGGTGAGGAGGTTGCCTCGGGGTCAACACCCTGATGTGTAACTCTAACTTACTTCGAAGGAGAGGAGAACATGAGAAGTAGGTGCCGGAGTAGGCCATTTGGCCCATTGAGCTTGCTCTTCCACCTCAATTCCACTTTCCCACCCTCGATTTCCTGAGAGCCCAAAACTCTATTGATCTCGGTCTTGAACATACTCAGCGACTGAGCATCCACCACCCCCCCCCCCCCCCCCCCCCCCCCCACCGGGGTAGACAATTCCAAAAGTTCCCAATTCTCTGAGTGAAGAGGTTTTTTGAAACTGGAGAATTCCCAAATTCAAAAATGACTTGGAGAGGAATGAGTGCGTAAAATTTAACTTCAGCCTTAATATTCGGAGGGGATGTCGGGAAGCATTTCTTCCACGCACAGGGTACTGGTGATCAGGAACTCTTTTTAAACCCCGCCCCACCGCCTGGAGAGGCAGAACAGGTTTAAGGGGCTGAATGGCCTATTCCCGTTGCGAAATGAAAGCTCGTTTTGTAAAGCCAAAGCTAGTCTATTTGATCCCAGGAATAGTAATCGAACACTTGAACAGAGAGGGCTTTGCTTTGAAGTAGTATCTTTCTTTTCCCTCCTTGCCAAGACGCTCGTGTTGGTGAGCGTTTACTATTCATTTCTTTGCTCAGAAATTAATTACTCTCGCTGTGTTTGTACGGCAGGCTGCGGGTTCCACCAGAGCTGCCAACTCGTCTGTTCAAGGTGACAAGAGTCAAACAGGTTTGTTACTGCTCACGTGCAGTCTGCACCTCCTGTATCCATTTATGGTGTGCGTAATAATTCAATGTACCAGGGGCAGTGTATTTAAGATAGGATGCTGGAGGGGAGGTGGGCAACAAATGATGTAACAAGGTTCAGTAACAGTAAGATGGGAGCTTTTTGATGTTTAATCTTTTTCCTTCTCCCTTGCCATCCCCACACATAGTTTTCTCAAAATGCCCTCTACGCCGCCCCCATCAAACACTCCCAGGACAGGTACAGCACGGGGGTTAAGATACAGAGTAAAGCTCCCTCTACACTATCCCCATCAAACACTCCCCAGGACAGGTACAGTACGGGGGTTAGATACAGAGTAAAGCTCCCTCTACACTGTCCCCATCAAACACTCCCAGGACAGGTACAGTACGGGGTTAGATACAGAGTAAAGCTCCCTCTAAACTGTCCCCATCAAACACTCCCCAGGACAGGTACAGCACGGGGGTTAAGATACAGAGTAAAGCTCGAACTAAAGAAGTGAATGCTGGACTAGGAGTTTACCACCAGGCTGTGTTTGTTTATACACCCTCTGATAATCAGGCAGCAATTCCATTAACCTTGTCTGGGAGCAGGCTGCGCATCCTATGCTCCAGCGCAGGCGATGCAAGGCTTTTCAGAGTGTAGTGAAAGAGAGCAATGTGCTGTCAAAAATACGAGTGAAGCTCTGGGTTTGTGCCTCCATCTAATTCCCCACACACCTCGCTCGCTCCTATTTTACCTTGACATTTCTCTGCTTGTATTTTTGTTTTGTTAACATGTTCACTCTTAGGTTTTTAAGCGCCGCTGATTGGCTGGAGATGGAATGGTGCCCTTTGGGATGAGGTAGTAGGTTGTATAGTTTTAGGGTCATACCCGATCTCGGAGTTAACTATACAATCTACTGTCTTTCCTACGGTGGCAAGCGTGACCTCCCGAAACTGCAAGGATGCGCGGTCTTCGCAGTCAGCAAGATTCTGCACGTAGAATCAGTTACTTCTCAGCGAGACCATCAAAAACCGGCTGGCGTGGTGTCCGTGCCTGAACTGTGGTCGCAGCAGGTGAAAGCTAATCGCTTGCCTGTGCTGCAGCTATGTGCGTGATTTCCACTCGCCTGCAACTGTGCTGAAAATAGCGAGTCCCGCAGTACTGAGGGAGCGCCGCATTGCCACTGTGCCACCTTCCAGATGAGGCATTGAACCGCGGTCCTGTCTGCCCCCTCAGGCAGATGTCAGGGTTCCTGCAGCCGCTACTGGAAGAAGAGCAGGGGTGTGATGTTCTCCCCGGTGCCTTGGTGCCAATGTTTATCCCTCAACCAAGATCACGAAAAACAGATTATCTGCTCATTCTCACATTGCTGCTTTGTGCACAGTGGCAACAGAACTGAGGGGTTGTAACTGTCAGGAAAGATTGAGCAGGCTGGGGCTCTTTCCTGTAGAAAGGAGAAGGCAGAGGGGGTGACCTGATAGAAGTCTTTAAAATGATGAAGGGGGTTTCGATGGGGTAGACGTAGAGAAGATGTTTCCACTTGTGGGGGAGACCAGAACGAGGGGGCCATCAATATAAGACAGTCAGTAATAAATCCGATGGGGAATTCAGGAGAAACTCCTTTCCCCAGTGAGTGGTGAGAATGTGGAACTCGCTCCCACCGGGAGTGGTCGAGGTGATTAGTATTGATGCATTTAAGGGGAAGCTGGATAAACATGTGGGGTGAAAGGAATAGAAGGATGTTTCGGGTGCAGTGTGGGTTGGGAGGAGGTTCGTGTGATGCTGAATGGTGGTACAGAGCCCTTGACATTGTGTTCTTGTTTCTGTGCTACTAATTCTTTGTGATACACTTCGAGCAGCAGTTAATTGGCTTGAGCTCATGAAAGAACATATAAAATGCAAGACTGTCCATCTTTAAAACCTCCGTGTTGATGCAAGGTTCTCCTGCAGCCGGCGTTGTTTGGTGTTGGGGTATCATTAACCCTGGAAGTGGAATCACTGTTTTGATGTGCTTCGGCATGTTGAGGTAGTAGGTTGTATAGTTTTAGGGCAGTGATTTCCCCCTTTATTATTATTTTTTTTGCCCTGTTTGGAGATAACTATACAACCTACTGCCTTCCTCGCTGAGCAGTCAGGCAACCAACTGGGGAGGACACTGATTTAAAGGTGGTCCTTGATGTGGATGGTGGGTTTATGAAGGTGGATGTAATGATGATCAGTGGGGTGCTTTCTCCTCTTAGCTGCTTTTGACTTTTTAATCCTCGTTCAAGTGGAAGACGGTGTTCAGGCAGTCAGCAGCAAGCGATCCCAGAACATCTGTAGCACAGATTAAATACAGAACAAACTTCCTCTAAACTGTCCCATCAAACACTCCCAGGACAGGTACAGCATGGGGGTTAGATACAGAGTAAAGCTCCCTCTACACAGTCCCCATCAAACACTCCCAGGACAGGTACAGCACGGGGGTTAGATACAGAGTAAAGCTCCCTCTACAATGTTCCCATCAAACACTCCCAGGACAGGTACAGCACGGGGGTTAGATACAGAGTAAAGCTCCCTCTACAATGTTCCCATCAAACACTCCCAGGACAGGTACAGCACGGGGGTTAGATACAGATTAAGGTTTTCCATCTCTGGAGTGATGGACAACACAAGGAGGGGCGTTTCCTGATGAACAGTTAACAGTGACTCAGCTGAACAGCACAAACAGGCTGCCATTCCATACCCTTCCCACTTGTTTCTGGAAGCTGATGTGCATTCAATTTATTTCACACTGTCTGCAGCAATTGTGAATCATTCCCGCAGCACGCTCCATTACTTATGTCCTGTTGGGGGCTGGTTTGATCATTCAGTGTACACCGGCCCTTTTTGTTCTCTCCCCTGTGAAAGCTCGCTGCGTGTTAACTTTGTGCCCTTCTCAGTCATCCCACGCATCGTCGCGAGCTGTCTTGCAGCGGTCCTGAAACCTTTCTCTGTTGCACCCGCACAGGCGTGGGCTCCAGCGCCCTGTCGGCCACAAACGAAGCCATCAGCAACATGGCTGCCTCGATCGCGGAAGCAGCGCTGGAGGCCATGAGAACGCACGGCCAGTTAACGGGTGAGTGCCTTTAGGATGGTTGGGGGCACTTAATCTGAAGAACTGCCCGATTAGTTCCACCCCCGCCTTGCTCTTTCCCCATAGCCCTGCAACGCGTTCCTTTTGGAAGTTACTATTGGAGCTGCTTCCACTGTCCTTCCAGGCAGCGCATTCCGGATCGTCATAACTCCCACCGCCTGAATTCTTTTGCCGACTTTCTTAAAGCCCAGGCTGCTTTTGTTCATCTTGAGCTTGTGTCGCTGGCTTGTCCTGTGCAAGTCTCCAGAGCCTGAAGGTTTGGGAAGTGCTGTCCTTAAAGCCATTGTGTCACCGATGGCCAAACTCTGAATCCGCTCGCAGATGTGGCTGTGCCAGCAGATTAATGGGGGACGTGGATTCGAACTTAATAGGACACCCCGTTGTTCAGGCAAAGTAGTTCACTGCCCAAGATTGCTGGAGGCCTTGGACGTTGTTGATTAAAGTATTTGGAGACATTCTGCAAGAATTGGAATCATAGAATAGTGACAGTACAGAGTGGGCCATTTGGCCCATCAAGAACGGACTTGACTCCTTTGCCTTTCTTTTGCTCTATGGTTGAGATTCCTTTGACTACAGGACGGACAGATGGAACTTGCGACAGCCAGTGCCCTACTGGGGCGATGGTATCCGATATCATTCTGAGCACCAGACTTTGGAGATGGCCAAGACTTCAGAGGCAGTTACCAGAATGGTACCCGGGATGAGGGACTTCAGTTACGTGGAGAGACCGGAGAAGCTGGGGTGGTTCTCCTCAATGAGATTCCGGTTGGAGAGGAGGGTCTTCACAAAGCAGGGAGGGAGATCAGGGTCGCTGGACATAGTGACTGAAAAGAGTGAGGAGGAAGGGTTGAGTAAACTGGTAGCTGAGGGTGGGTGTCGAGACTTACAACTTGAGATCACATGCGGTAGGGCAGGGTGCGACCAAGGAAGGATTCCAAGCAGGAGCATGGATCGTCTAGATCTGTCGATGGGGTACTGGGAGAGCCCCAGTGGAGCGTAGAGAGGTGTGGGCCCCACCGGGCAAATGCTCGCTGGGGGGGCGGGGTGGGGGGAGAAAGCACAGCCGTGGCCCTCGTCCAGTCACTATGTGGGGGAATCGCAGGCACAGAGCCTTGTCCCATTACTGAGTGGCCCTTGATTTTAAAAAGTTAATAGCTGCCAGCTTATCCTGCATGTCACAGTCCTGCATTTTTAAACTGGAGGTTTTGTTTTAAATGAAGGCAAAGTGACTTGCTCCCTTTTTTAACCTTCCTTCCAGACGCAGAACAGCCCATCGTTGGTTCCAGTGGGTTAGATACCCCTCGACTGGAGAACTTCCTGCCAGCACCGACCTCAATGGAAGGCACCCCCGCGACAGAGACCCAGGCCCTGGGCGTCCTGGAGACGGCACAGCAGCCCCTGGCCGCCCTTCAGCCTGGAGGCCAGGCCTCATCGCTGCAGCTGACTTCTACCGAGGAGGTGACGACACAGTCCCTGATGCCCATTGAGACAGTGCCGGACAGACCGAGCGGAGAGGCCGAGGCCCTGCAGATGGAAATGTCGCCGGCGCCAACTACAGGTGGGGTTAACCTTCACAGAGCTTCTAATTTCTCCCTCTTCCCCCACCCCAGAGCAAGCCCTGCAGCAACAGGGATCGAATGGTGCGCGTCTCGGATGTGTGTTGGTCTTGGGGAACGTAGTAACAGATGGAGGCCATTCAGCCCCTTGGGCCTGTTCTGTCATTGGATCAGATCTTGGCTGACCAGTATCTCTCATTTACCCACCTTGGGAGGAGGGGAATGTGGCCAGAAGTGGGGGGAGGTGGTGCGGGCGTGGTGGGTGGAAATAGGAGCCAGCATCGAGTACACCTGCAGGGAAGGAACAGCCCCCAATTGGCCATCACTTGGCAAGTTTCCCGAAAGGCAGCGTTTTCCCCTAGAATCGAAGCCTCCTTCCCCCGGCGGAACAATCGGGGACATGCCCTCCTGTAGGTCAGTCTGTTTCAGTGATCCCTGTTTTGGTATCATTGGCCGAGGAATAAAGATTGCCCAGATCACTGGGAAGTCCCCTGTTCTTTCAGTAGTGCTGTGGGATCCTTAGCATGCACCTGAGAGGGCAGACAGAGGCCTCAGTTTAACGTCTCACCTGAAAACTAGCTCCCCAGGACAGTGCTCTGTCCCTTCAGTACGGGGCCCCCGGGATGGCACAGCACCTCCCTCGGTATGGGTCCTTTTGGGGCGGTGTGGCACACCCTCAGTGCAGTTTCCCCCCCTCCCCACCCCCGGCCTCTGCCCCCGTTGATGAACCTGAATCAATTTTTATGTAGTTCATCTCTTTGTGTTTAGAGATGTTATGGTGGACAACTCGTGTTGAATCCTTTTTTTTTTTCTCTCCCTCCTCCTCTATATCAGCCTCCCAGTCTCCAGAGAGAGTGGAGGGTTCGGACGCGCTGGTGGCAGGGGGCAGTCAGCTGGAGGGTTCCCCCATGGACACGAGCAGCCCGGTGTCCGGCATGTTGGAGGAAACAGCAGGTGAGGGCCTCAGCGCGGGAGGTAGCGAACAGGAGAGGCCGGCAGCTGAAGAGACGGGGCCGCCCTCGGAGTCGGCCGCCACCGCAGAAGGCCAAGTGGATGCCACCCCGGCCGGGGAGCAGAGGTGAGCGCACGTACCGTCACCGGGTCAGTCCCCATGGGGTCCCCAACAGCATGGCGGCGAGCACCGTCACCAGCAGTTCCAAGGAGAGGGCCCGTAAGCTGCCGCTTCTCAGTTGCCACTTGCCTCTGGGTCCGAAGGTCATGGCCTCAAGTCTGGCTCCAGAGGCTTGAGCATAAAGTTGAGGTTGGTGTTTCCCAGCGCCATCCTGAGCTCCGCTGTTAGGTGCCATCTTTCGGATGAGGTCCTGTTTGTTTGTTTATTGATCGTCATCATTATCCCAGGAGGTTGACTGTCATGGATCTCCACCTCTGCCTGTCCCGTGTTGTCCTTGCCCATCCCGCACGGGTCAACTGGCATCCAGGTGGCCGTATAAGAATCCGCAGCCACTATTTGGGAGCCAAGCAATATTTATTGCCAGACCAGCATCATTTGCCACTTTGCTGTTGGGTGGGATCCTGCTGTGCGCGGATTGGCTTAAATCTGGGTCCTCTGTTAACCAGCTCTCCTGCTGGTGGCACCTGTCACGATCGGCGCAACTTTTGCTCGAAATCGGTCATGTGACCGTTTGAGGCAGGATTGGACTCGGCGTGCCTGGGCGCCCTCGGCTGTTAGGGCGTGATGCTGCAGGTCCGACAGTGCCTTTCCGGAGCCCCATCCCAGTGTGAATCGGGGCCCTGTGAGGGGAGGGACTCCTTATTGAAGAATGGTGCTGGGTGTGGATAATCACAGCAGCTGGAATGGCAGACCGGGTAAGGTGCTGGGACGGGCTTGAGTTTATTCGCGTGGCTACATTTACAATTTTGGTCGCAAAGTCACGCACCAGAGGATATAGTTTCTCTCTGTCGACCCGATCGAGTCCTTCTATCATCTTAGATCACCCCCTTGATCTTCTGCACTCCGGGGAAATACAAGCCTGTGTCTGTGCAACCTGCTTTCGCAGTTTAACCCTTTTAGCCCTGGTATTTTAACACATTCTTCTACCTGTTCATTCTTCTCCTGCTGACAATGCGAGTGTCATATTGGCTCCATATGCTGTGCCTCAGCAGTCAAAGGCATCTCCAGAATGAAAACTGACCCAGTTCTCTGTGTGTGTGTTTGTGTGTGTTTTCTTCCCCCACCCCTCCGCAGTGTCTCCTCGTCCATCCCCTCCGTGGCCTTGCCCGCTAGAGACAGCGTACCAGGAGCTGGAGTGACACCACCCTCCGATGTGCAGCCATCCACCACCAACAGCGAGGAAGACCCGCTTGCTGGTATGCAACATGGTAGCTTTGATTTTATCTTGCCTCTCGTACGTGCTGTTTTTTTAAATTTTTGGTCCCTTCTGCCTGTGTGCGCTGCGCGGTCTCCCTTCACCAGGCTCGGTGAGTTCGGTGAAACCTGGCACTGCCTGGTCGCTGTTAGTTGACCAGGTTACTAACCCGACTCTGCAGAAGCTGCCGTGTTTCTGCTGCCTAGCTAATCTTCAGAAACCCTTTACTGGGGTCGAAGGAGGATGAATATTTGCCACAAGGGATACTAAGTACATAAAAATAGGCCACATTCAGCCCAGCTTAGTCTGTGTCACATTCCATTCGCCTCAGCTTAGCCTGTCAGCTTGTCATTTTATTTCTTTTTTTTTACCCTCTTGTAGTCTCAAAGTACTTGAGGGAAAAGTATTAGTTTCATTGGGACTGGGAGCTCCTGCAAAATTGACCTTTGTAGTGTGGTGGAGAGAGGGTGTGGCTGTGGGGCAATGAAGAGACAAGTTAAAATGTGCACACTTGTTCATTTGCTTCAAGTGGCTCTTCCTGGTAAACAGACCCACCCCCCCCCCCCCCCCCCCCCCCCCCCCCCACCTCCTCCCCCACCTCAGTCCTGCAGGTCCTAGGTTCAGTTCCTGGTTTCCATGAGTGAATGGGCCTCATTCAGGGCTCCGCTCTCCCGCCCCGGGCAGCCATCCGCCATGGTGGATTAGTGGATATGGTCGTGCTTGACTGAGATGGCTGCCACAGTCGAATAGCCTGCAGGCGCCACTTGGACAAGGCGCTGAAACCCCGCCCCACACATTGTCGCATGAGCGCTCGTCTGTCTCCCTCAAGCCGTGTCTGACCGCCTGCGCGCCTCTCTCTCTCTCTCTTTGTTCTGCAACAGGTATCAGCCTCCCCGAGGGCGTTGATCCCTCCTTCCTCGCCGCCCTGCCCGAGGACATCCGTCGCGAGGTGCTCCAGAACCAGCTGGGCATCCGGCCTCCGAACCGGGCCGCGGCCACCGTCGCCGCGTCGGCCGCGGCTGCAGCCGCTGCTGCCGCCGCCGCCGCTACCCTGGTCAGCAACCAGGGGGTCACCGAGGTCAGCCCTGAATTCCTGGCGGCTCTTCCACCAGCCATTCAAGAGGAGGTAGGAGCTGTCTATTTAAAAGTAATCTCCCTTTACTGCGCTCTCCTGTGTCTCAATGGGTGGGGGTCGAGCCCTCCTCGACTGTCAGAACTGGGGGTGGGGGCAGGGCTGTTCCTCGATTCCAGTCTTGTCTGTGGAATGTGCTGCCTGAAAGGGTGGTGGAAGCAGATTCATGTCGCAACTTTCAAAAGGGAGTCGGAGGTATCCTTGAGTCTGAAAACTAATATCGCTCCCCTTCGGCTATCGCTGATTGTACCCTCTGCCTTCACAGGGAAGCCCACTGCACACTTTCACCAACCTCTCAGTGCAGTGCAGTGATTGAATTCTCCACACAGCTTACCATCTTCGAGTCTCGGTCCCAGTTTTCTCAATTTCAAATAAAATGTGATAGGCACGAGGACTGGTGCTCTGGATTAGGAGACAGTGGGAGTGAAAGTCCAGGATTGGTTAAAAGAGGGAGATTGGTGGATTGGCTTTTCTTGTCTGTACTTTAACTCGTGGATTCCAACCCCCCCCCCCTCCCACCCACGTTTTATTGTTCCTGTGTGGGTTTCCATGTGACGTTTGAAATCAAACCTCCAAGCCTTGTCTCTGTTATTTCCGCTGACTGCTTCTTCACGATTAGTGTATGGGGCAATCTGATTGCCATTCTCTCGGGTGGTTTTGGTGCAGAAAGAGTACGGCAGTCGCCCATTTTTCCATAATGAGAATACTGAACAAGGATCTCCCTTTGTCTCGCTCGCTCACTCTTCGGTCTTGCTCCCCCCCCCCCCCTTCGGTCTTGCTCTCCCCCCCCTTCGGTCTTGCTCTCCCCCCCCTTCGGTCTTGCTCTCCCCCCTCTCTTCGGTCTTGCTCTCTCCCCCCCTCTTTGGTCTTGCTCCCCCCCCCCTCTCTCTCTCTCTCTCTCGTGCTCTCTCCCCCCCCCCCCCCCCCCTCTCGTGTTCTTTTCCCCCCCCCTCTCTCTCTCGTGTTCTTTCCCCCCCCCCCCCCCTCGCTCTCTCTCTCTCTTCGCCCCCCCCCCCCCCCCTCTCTTGAGCGAGCTCTGTCCCCCTTCCCTTCCCCCTCCCCCTCTCCTGACAGGGTGTGTGATTAGTTTTCTTTCTCCTTTTCCCTGTCTTTATCTGTCTCTATCTCTCCGGGTGCTGATGTACTCTCCTGTTATAGTGTGTGATAGTTTTCTCTCTCTCCACCCCCACCCTCCAGGTACTGGCCCAGCAGCGAGTGGAGCAGCAGCGGAGAGAGCTGGCACAGACAGCCAACCCCGACACCCCCATGGACCCGGTTACCTTCATCCAGACGCTGCCTTCCGACCTGCGGCGGAGCGTGCTGGAAGACATGGAGGACAGCGTGCTGGCGGTGATGCCGCCGGACATCGCGGCCGAGGCCCAGGCGCTTCGCCGGGAGCAGGAGGCCCGGCAGAGGCAACTGATGCACGAGCGCTTGTTCAGTCACAGCAGTTCATCCGCGCTCTCCGCCATCCTGCGGAGCACAGGTACCCGACTTCTTCCCTGAGGGCTGAATATGAGAGGATCCCTGCCACCATTCACGGCATCGGTACCGACCAAAATTGAGGAGGTTTGGCTTGGAAAGCCTGGTTACTTGGGCTGGCATTCCATTTTGCAAACAGCTGCCACTCCACCTCCCCTCCAGTTGACCCAGACCTACGTTCCTCCCTCCACCACCAACACCAAAAGGAAACATTAATGGGTATTCCACCTCCTTGCTGACTGTGGGATCTTGTTGGCGCAGGTGCCATTTGCCGACCGCACTCCCAAAGCAAGTCATGAATTGTGCGCAGAACTCTGCCGAGGTGTGATGAGAGTCCGTACAAATTCGTAAAGCAAACCGGGCCATCTCGCCTTCGCGTGACATCCTGTTTATTTTAATTTAATGGCCTTTTTTTGTTTTTTTTTTGTTCTCCTTTCGATCTCTTTCCCCCTGCTGCACCTACCCTGACCAAGGAACGTGCAGTGAACCAGCTGTCGAAGGGTGCACAAGCAGTCCAGAATGTTTCGCTCTGGAGTTGCTCTTTCTGCCCTCCCTCCAACCTATGTGTGGAAAAGCCCAGCTGCTGTCTCCCATCTCAAAGATGGTTTGGGCAATGCCCACCCGATGGGGTTTGGGGGCGGGTGGGGTGGGGTGCGTTGCGGGGTACCACTCACTTTCAGTATTGCAGCACGTTGAAGCACCAGGGCATTTAATCATGCGCTCGCAACTCTCAGTGGGAGCTTTTGGCAAGACGTGTCGAGATCCCTAACTTCCCGCTTTGTGCCACAGGCTTCACCGGCCGCCTGGGAGGAAACAGAGGGGTGCAGTACACGCGCTTGGCTGTGCAGAGGAGCGGAGCGTTTCAGTGGGGGAGCAGCACCCACAACAGGTAACAACCGCGCTCAATGCAAACGGCAGGGCACTAGTCGCACAACAGGTAGTCGGAGCCGGGGCTCTGAGCCCAACACACTGCTTGGGTCCTCATTCTCATATATCGGGCTTGTTCTCCTCGGATTGGCAACATTTAAGGAGAGCTTTACCAGAAGGGTACCAGGGATGAGGGACTTCAGCTAACGTGGAGAGATGAGAGAAGCTGGGATTGTTTTCCTTAGAGATTTAATCGAGGCGTTCAAAATCAGGGAGGGTTTTGATAGCATAAATAAGGAGAATGTGTTTCCCATGGCAGGAGGGTCGGTAACCAGAGGGACACAGATTTAAAATAATCTGGAAAAGAACCAGAGGGGGAGATGAGGAGAATGTTTTCGACGCTGTGAGTTGTTGTGATCTGGAACGTGCTGCCTGAAAGGGCGGTGGAAGCAGATTCAATAGTTACTTTCAAAAGGAGATTTGGAGAAATACTTTTTAAAAAGTAAAATAAATTTGCAGGGCTGTGGGAAATGGGATAGGTCTTTCGAAGAGCCAACACCGGTGCAGTGGACTGAAAGGGCCACTTCTTGTGCTGTCCGATTCAATGATCATCTGTGTCTTTGTATGTAATGTCGGGAGGGGTAGTACAATATCGGCCGCTGTTTCATTGGGTTTATGTTAACCCTTGACTTGCCTCCTCCGACAGGGCCTCGAGCAGCAGCAATGTGGACAGCCTGCTCCGACTGCGTGGGCGCCTCCTCCTGGACCACGAGGCCCTGTCCTGCCTGCTGGTCCTGCTATTTGTGGACGAGCCGAAGCTCAACACCAGCCGCCTCCACCGGGTCCTGCGCAACCTGTGTTACCACACGCAGACGCGCAACTGGGTCATCAAGAGTCTGCTGTCCATCCTGCAGCGCAGCAGTGAGAGCGAGCTGTGCATCGAGACCCCCAAGCACCCCGAGGAGAAGGGCAAGAAAACCCAAAAGCCGGGGGCGAGCACGGCCTCTGCCACCGCCGCGGCTCACGAGCACCGGCCCCTGGACCTGCTGCACAAGATGGAAGCCAAGACCACTAGCCAGCTGTCCTGGCTTTCCGTGTCCATGGACGCCGCCCTGGGCTGCCGCACCAACATCTTCCAGATCCAGCGGTCAGGCGGCCGCAAGCACTCGGAGAAGCACGTGGGCTGTGGATCCACTGTCCACATCCACCCCCAGGCAGCGCCTGTGGTCTGCCGGCACGTCCTGGACACGCTAATACAGCTAGCAAAGGTGAGGCCGCATGCTTCTGTTAATGGGGCCATTTCAGGAAGAATGTCTTGGTGGGTGGAATAGGCAGACCATGCAATTCGTGGTGAATAGTCTACATGGAGTCGAGCAACAAAGGCGTCTAGGGGGTACGATGCACCAATCATTACACGTCACAACACCGGTTAATAAGTTCATAAAAATGCAAAGGTATCCCTGGGGCTCATTTCTGGAGGGGAAGAATTGAGGTTATGTTAAACTCTATTGCAATAAGGATGTTGAGGCACTGAAGAAGCTGCAGAAAAGATATACTGGAAGTAAACTGCGAGGTTGTAAATATCAGGGGAGACAGAACCGGATGGGGGCTCTTGGCGCTAGAAAAAGAGAAGACTGACAGATCACCTGATAGAGCTCTTCAAAGTAATGAAGGGGTTCAATCAGAGGTACGGAACACTTTGTCAGTTGCGAACACTCCCAGGGCATGTACGGCATGGGGTTAGATACAGCGTAACGCTCCGTCTACACTGTCCCCATCAAACACGCAGGGTAGGCAATCCGAGTCCGTGCTCCTCGGAGCCACGTGATTGTGGGAGGAGTGAAAGAAAGTCTCCTGCCGTTTCTGTCAGCTTCATCACTAACACTAACCGCCTGACCTGTTTTTTTTTCAGGTATTCCCAAGCCATTTCACGCAACAGAAGACCAAAGAAGCAAGCAGCGAAACCGACAAGGAGAAACTGAACAAGCAGTCAGCCACCAGCCCTTGCCTTGGTCAGCCTGTGGGCGGAGGGGGCGGGGGAGGAGGAGGAGGGGGCAGCGTCGGTGCCAGCATGGGCATCTCCACGGACTTCTGGGACTTACTGGTCAAGCTGGACAACATGAACGTCAGCCGGAAGGGCAAGACTTCAGTCAAAACCGCGCCGGCCTCCAACAGCGAGGGGGAGAACAGCCAGTGCAGCCTGGAGTCATCCCCCCTGGGCCAGCTGATGAACATGCTCTCGCACCCGGTCATCCGCCGCAGCTCGCTCCTGACCGAGAAGCTGCTGCGGCTCCTCTCACTCATTTCCATCGCGCTGCCCGACAAGGCGACAGAGGTGACGGTCAACCACAGCGGCGCAGCAGAAGTGACCCTCGTCGGCTCCATCACGTGTAAGTCCGCAGAGTTGCTGTTCTGATCCAGGATTGTACAACCCGGTCAATCATCCGGCATTCAAATATTCAAATTAGAAGCAGTAGTCGGCCACTCGGCCCCTCGAGCATGCTCCGCTATTCAATAAGATCATGGCTGATCTGATTCTAACCTCAATTCCCCATTCCCGCCTACCCCTCATAACCTTCCACCCCCTTGCTTATCAAGAATCTATCTACCTCTGCCTTAAAATATTCAAAGACTCTGCTTCCACCGCCTTTTCAGGAAGAGAGTTCCAGAGACTCACGACCCTGAGAAAAAATTTCTCCTCATCTGTCTTAAATGGGTGACCCCTTATTTTTAAACAGTGATCCCTAGTTCTAGATTGTCTCACAAGGGGAAACATCCTTTCCATATCCACCCTGTCAGGACCCCTCAGAATCTTATATGTTTCAATCAAGTCGCCTCTTACTGTTCTGAACTCCAGCGTGTACAAGCCGAGCCTGTCCAATCTTTCCTCATAAGACAGCCCGCCCATTCCAGGTATTAGTCTAGTAAACCTTCTCTGAACTGCCTCCAACGCAGTTACATCCTTCCTTAAATAAAGAGACCAGTACTGTACACAGTGCTCCAGATGTGGTCTCACCTATGCCCTGTAGAGCTGAAGCATAACAAAGAACAGTACAGCACAGGAACAGACCATTCGGCCCTCCAAGCCTGCGCCAATCTTGATGCCTGCCTAAACTAAAACCTTATGCACTTCCGGGGCCCATATCCCTCTATTCCCTTCCTATTCATGTATTTGTAACCTCCCTACTTTTATTTTCAATTCCCCTCCCGATAAACAATCGCATTCTATCAGCTTTCCTAATTACGTGCTGTACCCGCATACTAACCTTTTGCAATTCATGCACTAGGATACCCAGATCCCTCTGCATCTCAGAGCTCTGCAATCTATCACCGTTTAGATAATCTGCTTTTTTATTCTTCCTGCCAAAACGGACAAGTTCACATTTTCCCACATTGTACTTTGGCAGAGGCTGCGCTGGGTGGTTTGAGAATAATTTTTAGTATTGGTAAGTGTGAGGGGTTGCTTTTTGGAACTTGAATGAGGAAGCCATGTACTCCTTGAGAATTGAGTCTAAATGGAGCAAAGGGATGCAAGCGTACTGATCCATAAATCATTAAAAGTACTGATGCAGGTGAGCAAGGACTTGACGATCAAAGCTGCCAAGTGCTGGGGTTAATTTCTAGAGGAATGGAATCTAAAAGCAGACAGGTTATGTTGAACCTGCATCGAACCGTCTGATGCAAAAAAAAACACATTTTACAAGGATAAGGCCTGAACTGAGGGGCTGTAACGGAAGGGGAAGTTTGGACATGCTGGGGCAGTTCTCTCCAGACAAAGAGCAGGCCCGAAGAATGACCTTCAAAGAACAGTACAGCACAGGAACAGGCCATTCGACCCTCCAAGCCTGCGCCGATCTTGATGCCTGCCTAAACAAAAACCTTCTGCACTTCCGGGGTCCGTATCCCTCTATTCCCATCCTATTCATATATTTGTCAAGATGCCTCTTAAACGTCTCTATGGTACCTGCTTCCACCACTTCCCCCGGCAACAAGTTCCAGGCACTCATCACCCTCTGCGTAAAGAACTTGCCTCGCACATCCCCTCTGAACTTTGCCCCTCTCGCATTAAACCCATGTCCCCTAGTAACTGACTCTTCCACCCTGGGAAAAAGCTTCTGACTATCCACTCTGTCCATGCCACTCATAACTTTGTAAACCTCTATCATGTCGCCCCTCCAACTCCGTCGTCCCAGTAAAAACAATCCGAGTTTATCCAACCTCTCTTCATAGCTAATGCCCTCCAGACCAGGCAACATCCTGGTAAACCTCTTCTGTACCCTCTCCAAAGCCTCCACGTCCTTCTGGTAGTGTGGCGACCAGAATTGCACGCAATATTCTAAGTGTGGCCTAACTAAAGTTCTGTACAACTGCAGCATGACTTGCCAATTTTTAATACTGTATGCCCCAACTGATGAAGGCAAGCGTGCCGTATGTGTTCTTGACAACCTTATCCACCTGCGTTGCCACTGTGGACCTGTACGCCCAGATCTCTCTGCCTGTCAATACTCATAAGGGTTCTGCCATTTACTGTATACTTTCCACCTGCATTAAACCTTCCAAAATGCATTACCTCACATTTGTCCAGATTAAACTCCATCTGCCATTTCTCCGTCCAAGTCTCCAACCGATCTATATCCTGCTGTATCCTCTGACAATCCTCATCATTATCCGCAACTGCACCAACCTTTGTGTCGTCCGCAAACTTACTAATCAGACCGGCTACATTTTCCTCCAAATCATTTATATATACTACAAAGAGTAAAGGTCCCAGCACTGATCCCTGCGGAACACCACTAGTCACATCCCTCCATTCAGAAAAGCACCCTTCCACTGCTACCCTCTGTCTTCTATGACCGAGCCAGTTCTGTATCCATCTTGCCAGCTCACCTCTGATACCGTGCGACTTCACCTTTTGTATCAGTCTGCCATGAGGGACCTTGTCAAAGGGATATTTGAAATTATGAAAGGGCTCGAAAGTGGTGAGAATGTGGAACTCGCTCCCACAGGGAGTGGTCGAGGTGAATAGTATCGATGCATTTAAGGGGGAAGCTGGATAAACACACGAGGGAGAAAGGAATAGAAGGATAATGGTGATGGGAGATGGAGAGGGGGTGGGAGGAGGCTCGTGTGGACCAGATGGGCTGAATGGCATTTTACTGTGATGTAAGTCGTACGAAATCCAAGAACGCTGTACCCCGGCCGTTTGGTTCCATGTGCTCAAAATTCTCTCTCCTCTCTGGGTCCACAGTCTCTTCAGCAATAAATTGTATTTACTTTGCATTTGCACGCTGCATTTAAGGCTCTCCTGACATCCCAAAGCGTTTCTCAGGCAATGCTGTGGGGTCGTCCACATCCACTTGAACAGGCAGAACCGGCCTTGAGTTTTAACATGGCGCCTGAAGAGGAGATCCACTCAAGGACTTGGGCCACAATCACAGGCGACACTGTCCAATCCAGCACTGTCATTGTCGCCTTCTCTTTTCCGCTGATGTGCATGGCCGAAGTCCGCTGTCCCAGGGTGTTTGGGCGGGGGGGGGTGGTCGGTGGGTGAATAGTGTGAAAGGGCTACTTTGCATTAATATTGTTCCTTTGCATCGACCTGCAGCCAAAATGAATCCCGCCAACAGCTCCCAAGTTTGCAGGTTCCAGTCTGCCTGGGCCCTTAATGCGGAAAGCGACGTGTCTCGATTTGTGGCCGCTGCAGTTGCTTGTTTTTGTGTGTATGCCAAGGAGCTGTCTTGCAAATATTTCTCCTCCAGCTGGGATTGCTGGCATACACTTGGGGCACTCCATTTCCCCCCCCCCACACCCCACCGCCCTCCTCAAAAGCCCCTGCCAAGCGATTGTGTCGGCTAAAGCTAGGCAGTTCGAGGCTTGCAGAAACATTATTTAATCATTCTGCAGGATTAACATGGGCGACTCTCCGCCCCCCCCCCTTTAGCTGGTGGACCCCAGTTCAGAAGCATCGAGTTGCAGCCCTGTTCGGTATACACCTGTCACTGTGTAACAATCCCAGATCAAATGCAACGCAGGGTTAGATAGAGAGTAAAATTTCCCCCTTCACTGTCCCTCTGCACTGTCCCCATCAAACAGTCCCAGGACAGGTACAGCACTGGGGTTAGATACAGCGATAAGCTCCCTCTACACTGTCCCCATCAAACATTCCCAGGACAGGTACAGCACTGGGGTTAGATACAGAGTAAAGCTCCCTCTGCACTGTCCCCCATCAAACACTCCCAGGACAGATACAGCACGGGGTAAAAAAAAAAACGGGGTTAGATACAGAGTAAAGCTCCCTCTACACTGTCCCTATCGAACACTCCCAGGACAGGTGCAGCCCGGGGGTTAGATACAGAGTAAAGCTCCCTCTACACTGTCCCTATCGAACACTCCCAGGACAGGTGCAGCCCGGGGGTTAGATACAGAGTAAAGCTCCCTCTACACTGTCCCACCTTAACCTATGAGCGTTATCTGGTGGACCAACAGCCATTGTTGATGTCTCGAAAGTGGGATTTCCCATCAGTGCTGAATTAGGGCTGGTGCTCATTTTGTGGGTATGTTTACAGCCAGCAGAGAGAGACTTGCACTGCTGTAACATTGACCATTTGTATCCGTGATCTGGAGCTTGCTACTGGTGCCCGATCTCTGGCAGAACGGCTGGCTACTCCCATGCCACTTGTGTCTCTGCCACTTCGGCTCATTTTAATATCTCTCTATTTCTTACCAGCCCCTCCGAAAGCCACCAAGTCTCCGGCCAAGGCCACATCAGAAGGAGCGGTCAGTGCCAACGATAGCAAGGTCCAGAATTCTGGTCTGACAGAAAAACAGCTGCAGCTTTCAGTGGAGGTAATGGAGACGTTGGCCTCGTTATATAATTGCCATTCCTTCAGCCAGAGCCACCTGGTGGAGGGGGCCACTCCCATTAAGTGCTAGTGTTACCTTTATTCCCTTGTCGGACATTCCTCCCCTCAGTCTGCCCTGGCATGACCGGGTATCTCTCGGCCCCAAGACTCATCACTAATGCCCAGTTGTTGGGTGTTCCAGCTCTGAGTGGTGCCTGTCCCTGTGTGGTTTGTATTTGACGTACCTATCAGTTACCCGATTCTCCATCGGCAATGCAAGGGCAGGTTACTTCCTAACTGTTTTCAATCGGTGCTTTTATGGGCCAGTTGCTAAAAGGCACTGGCAAATGACCCTCGACAGTATATTCTCTCCATGACACTGCCCAGGGATCCAAGTCTCTCTCCAAATTCCCCCATGGAGCCCACAAACTGAAGTCCCCCACAGAGCTGGCACCTCTTCCCCCTGAGGCTGGTCGGTGCCAGCCCTGGGCAGTTAAGAGTCGTCCACATTGCTCTGTATCTGGAGTATCAGGCTGCACCAGAACAGCAGATTTCCTTCCCTGAAGGGACATCTGTGAACCTGATGACGTTTTACAACAATCCAGTAGTTTCACAGTCGCCATTACTGAGACGAGCTTTTTAGTCCAGGTTTATTTCGCTGAATTTAAATTCCCCAGCTGCTGCGGTGGGATTTGAACTCGTGTCTCTGAATCCAGATTACTCGTCCACGAACATAACCACTCGATTTCCGTATCCGCGGGTGGGGGGGAAATGCGTTTATAAGTGAACCCCCGATTGTCGTTGCTTCCTTCACTAACTTTCCCCGTGTGTTGTGCGACAGGTGTTGACCTCCCACTCGTGTTCAGAAGAAGGCCTGGAAGACGCAGCAAACATTCTGCTTCAGCTCTCCAGGGGGGAGCCGGGAACCCGGGACACTGTTCTGAAACTGCTGCTCAGTGGGGCTCGCCAGCTGGGATACACGCTCTGCCAACAGATAGGTACCAGCTTCCTCTCTCCGCTCCAACTTGTGATCCTTCATGTAGGCCTGAGGGGGTTTGCGCAGAAGCGGGAGAGTCGTGTGGCCTCTGACTCCTCCGGGTGTTTCTGGGTCCGCGTGGGAACTGGTGACTCCTCTGTTATATTGACCCTGAGCACTCTGTCCCCATCATTCGACACTTCATTTGGCTTTGCAAATTACTGTTAATTTTAATAATTTAATAACTGCGTGGCGTCTCATCACGTAACAACACTGCCGCTTCATGTATGGTGGATTACTCTTGGGATGGAATGTTGCTACCCGTTTAAAACACATCTCTGGGGAAATCTCACTGATATTGCAGTAACCATCAGTACAAAGTACAAGAAGCCATTCAGAGTCCATCGTGACTGTGCTTGTAATCTAATCGAAATAACTGACTATCCACAGGTGAGGCGATGGCAACACTGTTGGAGCCACGAGCGTTAGTTTTAGTCGAAAACACCTCCCTGGTAATACTGGTAGATGGTGAACTTACACACGGGTGTGTTTACCAGTTAAACACTACCACCATTCGGTAACCAAGGGCCTAAAGCAGCCACAGTGTTAAAAGAACACACTCTCTCACTGCTTCTCACCTCACCATTTTGCCAACAAACGCACAAAGGAGTTTCAGGCTCGCAAGCACACGCCATGCGAGCAATTAATGAGGTCGTATGCCCAAGCGAGGAGTTGAATTCCTAATCGGGAATTACAACTGGCCATATCTGGATTCCATGTGGTTCGCCCGCCTGGAACGGTGAGCCACGCGGGAACTCAGGAATGCCAGCAACTCGGTAAACAGCCGCAGTTACCTCCAGTAACGGATTGGCACCTCACTTCAGGAGGCCCGTCTTACTCCAGTGTCTTGCATCTACATCCGTGCATCTCCCAGGACCTACCGCAGAATCAGTTTGGCCCGTCCAGCCCATGCTGACTCTTTGAGAGAACTGTTCGACAAGACCAGCTGCTCTTTTTCCCCCCCACGCACCCCCCACCCCACCCCCATAGCCCTGCAAATTTGTTCCTGTTCCGAATATGTATACACCTCTCCTTTCTCGAAAGTTGCTGCTGAATCTGCTTCCACTGCCCTTTTCAGGCAGCCCGTTCCAATTGAGCCTGTGTTCTTTTGCCCCGGGGCGCCCAGGTACTTTACTAGCTGAGCTACGGGAGTATAACTTGGACCAGCAGAGGAGAGCGCATTCTGATGGCCAGTCGCCTGAAGGGACGCCGGACGAACACCCACAGCTGACCAAGTTGAAAGGAAAGATGCAGAGCAGGTAAGGATGGCCTCCACCCAACCTCACGGGTCGCATAGTCACTCCACTGCCCCCTTCTCGCCATGTTGTGTGTGCAAAACGTAGCTGCTCTTTATTAAAAATAATTGTCAGTGCTAACCGTTGGCAGCAGTTGGTTTGTAGAATGAAGCGAGCGGTACAGATTGGCGCGAGTTTGGGAAAGGAGCAGTTCTGTGTAAGATTGCATAGAAATCTCGGCGCGCGCAGGCGGTGTCAGCTGTTTTCAGCAGGGACCGCTCGCACCATCGAGTCAGAGGTTGTGGGTTCGAGCTCCCGAGACGTGGGCACAAATGTCTGGGCTGGCAGTTTAATGCAGTACTGTCGGATGAGACGAGGCACCTGCCTGCCATCTCAGGTGAACATGAAAGATCCCACTGCAACTATTGGAGGAAGAGTAGTGGTGTTCTGACTGGTGTCCGAGGGCCTGTATTTAACCCTCCGTCAGCATCACGAGAGCCAATAATCTGGTCGTTATCATGTTGCTGCTTGTAGGAGCTTGCTGTGTTTCCTACATTACAGCAGTCACTATGCTTCGAAAGTTCTTTTCTTGGTTGTACTTGGGGTGTCCTGAGCTGGTGAAAGGCGCTGCAATGTTTTTTTTTCTGGCCCAATGGGTCTCTTGATCACGCGCCCCCCATGCCAGCCATCTCCTAATGCACATGTGCCCAACCTGTTCCCACATCTCGTCATCCCTCCCTTTCACCAGCCACCCAGGGGAAGCACGGGATCTCCAGACACCGAGAACTTGCAGTTATATAGCATCTTCCGAACCCTCGGGATGTCCAGACGCGCTCAGCCCCCAGTGAATAGCTTTTGAATTGTGATCGCTGCTGTTTAGTAGACCAATGCTGAGGCACAGCAAGGTCCCATAAACAGCGAGGGACAGTTTGTGTACTTTGGTGGTGGCGCTTGAGGGATTATCATCGATCAGGACACCAGGTCTGCCCTCGGCTTAATGTCGCACCAGAAAGACAGTCCCTCTGACCGGCGCTGACGCTGGGAATGTCGACGGCGATTATGATTTTAAGACCCTAGAGTGGGCTTCAAACCTGCGAGCTTTTGGAAAAAGCAGGTGGACTTTGCGAGTTTTGAACAATGCTGTTTTTTTGCTCCCTGTCCCATTTCTAGGTTTGACACTGCAGAGAACGTGGTTATTGTGGCCTCTCACAAACGCCCGCTGGGCGGCCGAGAGCTCCAGTTACCCTCCATGTCAATGCTGACGTCCAAGACCTCCACGCAGAAATTCTTCCTCCGCATCCTGCAGGTCATCATCCAGCTGCGGGATGCCACCCGGAGGGCGCACAAGAAGGCCAAGGAGACGGGAAGGCTAGGTACAAGTGTAAGGGGGGGAGGGGGGGGAAGAGGGGTGGAGTGGTTTAACCCTGCTGCATTGGGTGTATCTATCCGAAAGCTTGCAAGCTGGTGTAAGGTGCAGGGAGCTGGCTGGTGCTCACCGGGCTGGACGCCAGCGTGCACTAATGTTCTCAGCAATTCCGGGGACCTCTTCTATCTGAACGCCACACTCTCACCTACATCTGTGTTCTCACGCCTGCCGTGTGGAATACTGATCGTTCAGGGGGACACCGGTGTGTCTGTTAAGTACAGCTGGATGTGGCCAGTTTCCAAACAGCTAGTGCCTGTCACCAGGTTCTCAATGAGTCATTGAAATGTGGTAATGGGTTTGTGTAACCTTTTTTTCTCTTCTCTTCGACTTTAGGTGTATTTAGCAATTTCAAGGGGGTGTGAGGGGCTGAAGTGATAACAGTTGTACATCAGATTGGACTTGGGCTCGCAGATCTCTTTCCATTGTGAAATTCCAGTCTTTTCTCTCCCTGGACCGAGGGGGGGGGTGGTGGGGGGGGGAGGTAAACAGTCTAGAGGGGATTCAGCTCTCTCAGGAGTCCTGTCAATGGACAAGTGGAAGCCCCCTTTCGGCCTGGCATAGTGTGAGCAAACAAGGGAGCAGGCCGCTTCCTGTTCCGGGTTCGCGCCTGGGGTATGCAGCCAGGCCAGAAGATTTGATGCCTTCCTTCATGGAAGAGGCTCACCAGTGGCTTGTGGAGATGGGGGTGGGAGGAAAACTGAGACTGGGTGAGGCTGAGCAGGAAAAAGCACACTGGTGAGCAATGGATGGTGCCAGAGTGAGAGGCTTTTGAGTTTGATCTGGGGTGTTTGCCGGACACTTGTACGTTTTCCCCAGCGGGCCCAGCAGGTGAGGTTGCTCGGCTATTGGGAAAGAGGTGGAGCTTTCCGGTTGGGTAAGATTCCTGGCTTTCCCAGTCCAGGACACCCAGTGTAGGTGAGCGAGCACTCAATGTGTGAGGGAGGGGAAAAGGCATAGTGTCATTGAATATGCTGGTGGTTCTCCCGTGGCATTGCTCCTCGTTCGAGAGGTCGTGGTTGGTCAGTAAGCTTGTTGTAAGGGGTGCAGCGAGTCGCAGCGCCACCTCTCTAGCAACTAAATGGTGGTTGGGGGCTCCATTTTCTCGTTGAGGCAGCGGCACCATCCTGCCGAGCGACTATGACGATTCTCGTTTCTTTACAGGCACCTCAACGATGGGCTCTGCGAGCAGCATCCAGGCAGCTGTGCGGCAGCTGGAGGCTGAGGCCGACGCCATCATACAAATGGTACGTGAGGGCCAACGGGCCAGAAGACAACAGCAATCAGCCATGGTTAGCATGATGCCTGTGCCGCTTGCAGGGCACTTGTGGTTTTAGTTCCTTTGTTTTAATAAGTTCTTGTTCCATTTTTAACTTGTGCATGCTTTTGTTTTGTTTTCTAATGACGTTCCATAATTAAAAGTTTATCATTTGTTTTTGTTGTTTACCCCCCCCCAAACTCGCGATCACTAACCTCGTTTCAATCTTTTCCGGTTCCTCTCCGAAACTTTCAAAGCTGCAGGCTGCTTGTTTCTCTGTCGGCACTGCCCCGCGCCAGCCCCAGTTCTACAGCTTATTGAGAGAGATGTCCCGAGCGCGCCCCTCAGCCTTGTCGGGTTGATACAACGGAGGGTGCTGCTGCGATGGGCCTCGATATCCCACGCGTAGTGACAGAACGTTGCAGCCATTCCAGAGTGAGAAAACGTGACTGGGCTCGGCTGTTGCACCCAACCTCCTCGAAGGCATATATCACGCCATGGCTTCAGGCCCGGAGTGACGCAGGTGGCCTGGTCGCCCAGGATCGGGGCTGCTAATGTCAAGAGTATTCCCGTCCGAATCACTGCCTTTGGGGAAGGAAATGGAGGGGCCACCACCTGGTCGATGGTGACCGTGCCAGCTTTTGCAGTGGTCCTTGTAAATAAGCTGTTCCTTCCCACCTCATCGTCATGCTTAACGCATTGCAGTAACTAGCCAAAGACACTCCGTGTTTGCCTACCTCTTGGATTTTAAGCTAACAGGTAAAATGCTCCAATCGCTCGGCGCTCTAGACCCATTTTACCAACCCAGTTTCCAATAAATCGGCTTCACCTGCTCCCTGGGTGCGGGGTTGCGTGCGCAGTTAACTGTGCTAGCTTTGGCTGCACTAAATCTCAGGACAGGCAGCCTCGCCTGCACCCTGTGCGCTACTAGGCTGTCAAGTCATTCTATCTGTTGCTGTGCATAAGCCACCCCTTGGTTAACAAGCCTCGTTTTTGGCATATGGCTGCTTGTACCTGACTGGGCCGAGTGTCGATATGAGTCCAACTCGTCTGCATGTTTCCTATGATTTGTCAATCTGCCTTTACAGCTTTGTTCTAACATCCAGACTACTGTGAGCAGCTCTTCTTTTGGGGAATGATAGTGGAGGAATTCGAGGTTATAGATTAACGTACAGACTATGCGGGGTTTATAGTTTACGCAGCAGTTCGTGAGGAACCCCACCAGGTTAGTTTGTGCTTTTAGCAGAAAGAAGGAAGTAGCAACAAATAACTCGGGAGTACTTGAGGAAAGACGGGCTGGTATATCAAACTTGTCATTCGTACAACCCTGGAGAGCTCTGACAAGCACGAGCGCTTGTGCCTTCACTAAGGTACTTTACCCCAGTTGATGCCGATTTCAGAGACGAGGAAAATTGCGACTGAAATGTGGCAGCTATCAGTGACGTTAAACAGAGGCCCTGTCTTCTCTTTCTACCCCCGCCACCCCTCCGGTGAATGTAAAAGATCCCATTTTCCAGCTTGCTGCGTGTCAGTTGGCTGCCCCGTTTCCTACATTACAACAGTGGCTACCCTTCGCAAGCACTCCATTGGCTGTATGGTGCTTTAGGAGGTCCTGAAATAGTGCAAGTCCGTGAAGATCTGGCTGCTCTCCTAACTTGAGAAATCTAGGTGAAGGCTCACGCTGCTGGACAGCACCAAGGTTGAAAAGATTTAAGAGCAGCAGGTTGGTAAGCAGACATCTGGCTAAAGCCAGACTACGACTTTTAATCGCCTGTAAGGGGAAGGGGTGGGAGAGAAGGAGCCATGGGTATATATTAATAAAATTGGAAGAATATGTAGGATATGCGTTTGGAATGAGGCAAGAACGCATGTCCCAACATGGTATTGATAAAGTTGTTTTGTGTGTTGGGAGAAATGGGAGGGTGGTAATTATAGGTGAGAGAAGTTTAACCTGTCCTTGAGAATTAACCTCCCAAGGGTAATGGTCACACTTGGCTCAATATTAAAAGTTGAGACCAAACTGACACTCTAAGTAAAGCTACGCTGCTCTCCCAGAATGGGTCATTGGAACCTTTGCCCCCATGCTTGGTGATCCCTTCTATTATTATCACTTTTTTTTTCTTTTTTCTCTCAAAGTCCGAGACGAATCCGGCAGAAGGAGCCTCCCGGAGAGACGAATCCCCCATGGATGTGGACCAGCCATCACCAGCTGCCCAGGAATCGCTGTCATTGGGTATGTGCGAAGAGACTGGTGGGTGATCTGCTGGGCATAAGTGTCTCTAAATTGCGCCCCGAGCCTCGCACCCTCCCTGCACCGCACGCGCACAAAAATTGTCCAGCGTGACTCTCATTACTCGTTTCTTTTTGATCTCGTGGGCAGGTTCTGAAGGAAGCCAAGCGAGCGAGAAAGAGAAGGAAGACGAGAAACTGCCAGAGCTGCCGCTGTTGAGCGAGCAGTTGAGCCTGGACGAGCTGTGGGACATGCTGGGGGAGTGCCTGAAGGAGCTGGAGGAGTCGCACGACCAGCACGCAGTCCTGGGTAAGCTGGGGGTTTGGAAACGGTGAGCGGGAAGCAGTTTCAGTCAGGCAGACCAAGACCAGTTTGACATCCGTGGTTTAACAGGAGTGAATAGTGAGGATCAGTTCATTCGTGTAGAAACTTCAGTTCTTCACGTTTCTGTGCCACTTTCTCTTGTACTGACTCTCTTTCTCTCCCTGCAGTGTTGCAGCCTGCAGTCGAGGCCTTTTTCCTCGTGCACGCGACAGAGAGGGAGAGCAAGCCGCCCGTGCGAGACACACGGGAAAGCCAGCTGGCACACATCAAAGATGAGGCACCACCCCTCTCACCCGCCCCCGTTACACCGGCCACGCCTTCCTCCCTGGACCCATTCTTCTCCCGTGAGCCTTCGTCCATGCATATATCCTCAAATCTGCCCCCGGATACTCAGAAGTTCCTGCGCTTTGCTGGTAGGTGAAAGGACAGGGACATCAACTTCAAAAAAAAAAAAAAAAAATTGAGAGCACTCTTCAGAATTCTGATAAGCCCTTAAGGAATGTCTTGAAGGTGCAGCACGAATTGATTGTACCTGCCCTGGGAGTGTTTGATGGGGTCAGTGTAGTGGGAGCTTTACTCTGTATCTAGCCCCTGTGCTGTACCTGTCCTGGGAGTGTTTGATGGACAGTGTAGAGGGGGCTTTACTCTGTATCTAGCCCGTGCTGTACCTGTCCTGGGGAGTGTTTGATGGGGGACAGTGTAGAGGGAGCTTTACTCTGTATCTAATCCCCTGTGCTGTACCTGTCCTGGGAGTGTTTGATGGGGGACAGTGTAGAGGGGGCTTTACTCTGTATCTAGCCCGTGCTGTACCTGTCCTGGGAGTGTTTGATGGGGACAGTGTAGAGGGAGCTTTACTCTGTATCTAACCCCCGTGCTGTACCTGTCCTGGGAGTGTTTGATGGGGACAGTGTAGAGGGAGCTTTACTCTGTATCTAACCCCTGTGCTGTACCTGTCCTGGGAGTGTTTGATGGGGACAGTGTAGAGGGAGCTTTACTCTGTATCTAACAGATTGAGGTTGTACATGTAGCTGCAAATTGGTTGAACTATTTGACCGTCACTTGTCCCTGTTTTTCAGAAACCCACCGAACTGTGCTGAACCAGATTCTGCGACAGTCCACCACGCACCTGGCAGACGGCCCCTTCGCCGTCCTGGTGGATTACATTCGCATTCTCGACTTCGATGTCAAGCGCAAGTAGGTCCACGCGAAGGCAGAGCCTCTGTTGCGAGCACCAGCAGCTGTGCTTCATTTTGGTGCCCGTTGTAAACTCAACTCGGGATTAATACGGTGGGAATCAAAAATCTCCAATCAGTCACTGAGTTTCGGTTCTGTCAGTCCCCAGTGGCCAAAGTTCAAGACCTTTGGCAGAGGTTTTTCTCCCCTTTTTTCCTCATCCTCCGGAGGGGGAGGGTGCCTGAGTCAGAAGCGAGAGGAAGCAGCACAGCCAGTGCTGCATAACATACTGCCCCCTTTCGCTTCTGAAGGTGCCACTCGCGGCTCAGAGTTACAGCCCCCCACCCCCCCCCCCCAGACCAGCGACAGCTTTGCTGTTCTCCGTGGTCTTGCTAGTTGATGGTTGTAATTTTTTTTAAATTCTTTCATGGGGTGTGGGTGTCGCTGGCAAGGCCAGCATTTGTTGTGCGTCCCTGATTTCCCTTGAGGCCAGTTAAGAGTCGCCCACATTGCTGTGCGTCTGGAGTCGCATAGACCAGACAGGGCCAGGTCCCTAAGGGACATTAGTGAACCAGATGGTTTTTGCAACAACCGATGATGGTACCATCGCTGAGACTATGAAACGAGCTTTCAATTCCAGGTTTTTATTAGTTAATTTGTGCCGTGGTGGGATTTTAAGCCTTGTCCCCAGGGCATTAGCCTGGGCCGCTGGTTTACTGGTTCAGTGACATTGCCACTGCACTGCCGTCTTCGTGTTGTGAGGATCTGTGCCAGTTATAAAGCTCTCGATGCTTACTGAAGGTATAGGTATGTGGTGGAGGGTGCCCGTATTACCCCCTCCCGACAGCTCGATTGCTGGAACCTAGAACCTAGCTACAGTTCCCCGCAGATCTTTGCTGACCTCCTCCGGGCCGACGAAGGCCGGTTGTCACCGAGTTGCTGACCCACCTGCCCTGCTTCCTTTAACCAGGTACTTCCGTCAAGAATTGGAGCGTTTGGACGAAGGAATCCGTAAGGAGGACTTGGCGGTGCACGTGAGGCGGGATCACGTCTTCGAAGACTCGTACCGGGAGCTCCATAGGAAGTCCCCCGAGGAGATGAAAAACAGGCTGTAAGGGCACAACTGCTTAAAATCTGAGCTTCGAACTTCTTTCCCTTGCAGAGAAAGTTCACACCTGTGACACAGAGCTGAAGAGAGTCGGATAAATCAGGGATGTGGTAGTTACGCGATGCTTAGAGCTTTTAAAGCCCGTGTATTGGGAGTGCCCCCGTTTGTATCTCCTGGGAAGCTCGGTGTGTACTACGAAGCCTCTTGGGCCACGTGTAAAGTCTCAGAGTGCCTGTTGATGCTGCTGTTGCCTGTCCAGGCGTCCATGGCTAATGGTCCTGTTCCCGGTGATTTGCATCTGTCACCAGTTACTGGTGCTGATGGAGTTCGTTTCCTGACCTGGGCTTTGTCCCACTACCAGTTAGGCAACTACGGCCAAAACAAACCAGTAAATATGAAAGGGCAAACAGAGCTGATCTCTCCGGGGTGAGATTAAGTAGAGGAAGACTCGGGATACTGGGGGGTGCAGGGCAGGGTGCTGAGGTGTCGCAGCTTTGTATCCAAGCGAGTTCAAACAGGAGACGGTGCCGTAAGTGGGGTGTGTCCATTTACACTGGCAGTGAGGCCCCAATGGTATCAGACGGTTGGGCCTCTCAACCAGAGTGTGAGGTTAAAGTGACATGAGCAAGGTGGTTAACTTTTGTCAGATGAGATGGTTTCTCTATCGATCTTTCTCTCAGTATCTCTCTCGCTCCATGTGTGTTGTGTCTCGCCTCTTCCTCACCTGTGTGCAAGGGGTGTGCCACCTCTCTTTCCCCCATTCCCACCCCCTTCTCTCTCCCTCTCTCCACCCCCTTCTCTCTCCCTCTCTCCACCCCCTTCTCTCTCCCTCTCTCCACCCCCTTCTCTCTCCCTCTCTCCACCCCCTTCTCTCTCCCTCTCTCCACCCCCTTCTCTCTCCCTCTCTCCACCCCCTTCTCTCTCCCTCTCTCCACCCCCTTCTCTCTCCCTCTCTCCACCCCCTTCTCTCTCCCTCTCTCCACCCCCTTCTCTCTCCCTCTCTCCGCCCCCTTCTCTCTCCCTCTCTCCGCCCCCTTCTCTCTCCCTCTCTCCGCCCCCTTCTCTCTCCCTCTCTCCGCCCCCTTCTCTCTCCCTCTCTCCGCCCCCTTCTCTCTCCCTCTCTCCGCCCCCTTCTCTCTCCCTCTCTCCGCCCCCTTCTCTCTCCCTCTCTCCGCCCCCTTCTCTCTCCCTCTCTCCGCCCCCTTCTCCCTCCCTCTCTCCGCCCCCTTCTCCCTCCCTCTCTCCGCCCCCTTCTCCCTCCCTCTCTCCGCCCCCTTCTCCCTCCCTCTCTCCGCCCCCTTCTCCCTCCCTCTCTCCGCCCCCTTCTCCCTCCCTCTCTCCGCCCCCTTCTCCCTCCCTCTCTCCGCCCCCTTCTCCCTCCCTCTCTCCGCCCCCTTCTCCCTCCCTCTCTCCGCCCCCTTCTCCCTCCCTCTCTTCGCCCCCTTCTCCCTCCCTCTCTCCGCCCCTTCTCCCTCCCTCTCTCCGCCCCCTTCTCCCTCCCTCTCTCCGCCCCCTTCTCCCTCCCTCTCTCCGCCCCCTTCTCCCTCCCTCTCTCCGCCCCCTTCTCCCTCCCTCTCTCCGCCCCCTTCTCCCTCCCTCTCTCCGCCCCCTTCTCCCTCCCTCTCTCCGCCCCCTTCTCCCTCCCTCTCTCCGCCCCCTTCTCCCTCCCTCTCTCCGCCCCCTTCTCCCTCCCTCTCTCCGCCCCCTTCTCCCTCCCTCTCTCCGCCCCCTTCTCCCTCCCTCTCTCCGCCCCCTTCTCCCTCCCTCTCTCCGCCCCCTTCTCCCTCCCTCTCTCCGCCCCCTTCTCCCTCCCCCTCTCCGCCCCCTTCTCCCTCCCCCTCTCCGCCCCCTTCTCCCTCCCCCTCTCCGCCCCCTTCTCCCTCCCCCTCTCCGCCCCCTTCTCCCTCCCCCTCTCCGCCCCCTTCTCCCTCCCCCTCTCCGCCCCCTTCTCCCTCCCCCTCTCCGCCCCCTTCTCCCTCCCCCTCTCCGCCCCCTTCTCCCTCCCCCTCTCCGCCCCCTTCTCCCTCCCCCTCTCCGCCCCCTTCTCCCTCCCCCTCTCCGCCCCCTTCTCCCTCCCCCTCTCCGCCCCCTTCTCCCTCCCCCTCTCCGCCCCCTTCTCCCTCCCCCTCTCCGCCCCCTTCTCCCTCCCCCTCTCCGCCCCCTTCTCCCTCCCCCTTCTCCCTCCCCCTTCTCCCTCCCCCTTCTCCCTCCCCCTTCTCCCTCCCCCTTCTCCCTCCCCCTTCTCCCTCCCCCTTCTCCCTCCCCCTTCTCCCTCCCCCTTCTCCCTCCCCCTTCTCCCTCCCCCTTCTCCCTCCCCCTTCTCCCTCCCCCTTCTCCCTCCCCCTTCTCCCTCCCCCTTCTCCCTCCCCCTTCTCCCTCCCCCTTCGGCAGCTGCAGTAGGCTGCACGGGAGGCCCTGTTCAACCTGCTGTCCAATTCACTGGCTTTGCTTCTGCCTGTCCCCTATTGGAGGATGGCGCCCACTGAGAATGTGAAATGGGGGTAGAGTGCGGATGTAGCCCCACCCCTCCACTGCTCTTCACGAACCAGGACTACACACTAAAGGAGGCCAATTACAGTAGGTAACCAGGGGGGAATGCATCCTGCACCTACTAGATGTTGAACTGTACCCTGCCTTAGTAACCATGCTGACCGCCTCTTACTGTTCTGGTGCAATGGGAAAGGGGTGGGCCAGCTCAGGGACCACTGGGCACCCACCCGTCCGGTCAAGAGCATGGGCCAGTCTGATCCACGCACCCTTCTTCTTTTTAACTTAACGGGAGCCGTCTCGCTTTGCAGGTACATTGTGTTCGAAGGAGAGGAAGGGCAGGATGCGGGAGGCTTGCTGCGCGAGTGGTACATGATTATCTCCAGGGAAATGTTCAATCCCATGTACGCACTGTTCAGGACGTCGCCGGGCGACCGAGTCACGTACACCATCAACCCGTCGTCGCACTGTAACCCCAACCACCTCAGCTACTTCAAGTTCGTGGGCCGGATCGTGGCAAAGGCAGTGTATGATAACCGCTTGCTCGAGTGCTACTTCACCCGCTCGTTCTACAAGCATATCCTCGGCAAATCAGTCAGGTACGACTGGAAAGAGTTTTTAACAGCCCCTCTCATGATCTGCTTGGCAATGAAGTACTTTCGAAGTGTTGTAGGGAAACGCAGCAGCCAATTTGCACACAGCAAGCTCCCACAAATAGCAACGGGTTAAAGTCCAGCTAACCTCTTTGAGTGATGTTGGCTGAGGGGTAAATACTGGCGCCAGAGAGTTGTGGCCGTGGGATCTTGTACATCCACCTGTGAGGGCAGACGGGACCCATGGCTTAACGTCCCATCCAAAAAGCAGCATCCCTGACAGTGCAGCACTCCCTCAGTGCTGGCACATGGCCTGGATTGAGCACTCGAGTGTCTGGAGTGGGACTTGAACCCATGATCTTCTGTCTCGGGTGAGAGTCTACCCACTGGGCCGCGGTTCAGTGTTAAGGGGGGGCACTTGGCAATTCAAGCTTGGTTCGCAGTGCTTGTATTGATCTAGTTGGGTCACAACGCTGGCCATTAAACCAGCGGTGCTGCGAAATGTTGACGGCTGTGAGCCGCACACAACATTTGTCGAAGACAAGTATTTCAGTTTCACCTCACCCTTCTCCTCCCGTCGGGCAAACTGATTTGCCTGATGTCGTTGAGGAATGCGGGGAACCTGTGACACTTTGTGGGCGCACTGTCTGAGCGAATTGTCACAGGTGAGAGGCAGAATAAATGCTACGTGCTTCCCCACGGATCGGGGGGTGGGGGAGTCGGAGGGAAGAGTCGTGTTTGGAGCCTTCCAGCTCCGGGCTGTAGAGTAGCCCAGTGTTTTGGGAGTGTGTCTGTAACCTGTTAGTGCTGGTGCAAGACCTGTTGGTGTGAAGGGAGGGGGAACCCTGTCCAGGGCAGGGTGTTTGAGCTTGTGTTTTTTTTTATAAAAGGGAAAATGACTGCGAGTTCTGTTTTTCTCCACAGGTACACAGACATGGAAAGTGAAGATTATCATTTTTACCAGGGGCTGGTGTACCTGCTGGAAAACGATGTGTCTACACTAGGCTACGAGCTCACCTTCAGTACAGAGGTACAGCTGGCCTTAAATCACCATCTCGGGCCATCCCCACCCCTCCCGAGTAGAATGTTACAGCACCGAAAACAGGCCCTTCAGCCCATCCAACCCTGTACTGGTGCTTGTCTCAACTTCAGCCGCCCAGTCTAATACCACTCTCCCCCTCGCTCCCCATACCCTTTAATATCCCACCCAGTCTAATCCCACTCTTCTACTCACTTCCTGCACCCTTTAATATCCCACCCACTCTAATCCCACTCTCCCCCTCACTCCCCGTACCCTTTAATATTCCACCCAGTCTAATCCCGCTCTCCGACTCACTTCCTGTACCCTTTAATATCGCACCCAGTCTAATTCCACCCCCCCCCCCACCGCACTTCCCGTACCCTTTAATATCCCACCCAGTCGAATCCCAGTCTCTTCCCCCCCCCTCACTCCCTGCACCCTTTATTATCCCACCCAGTCTAATCCCACTCACTCCCCGCACCCTTTAATATCTCACCCAGTCTAATCCCTTTAAAAAGAATCTAGGCTTCAGAACCAGTTTTGTGCAGAGAAATCTGCGCTCTGAGCACCCTCGCTATAAAGGTTGTAAAGGTGGGGAAATGGGGTGGTGGAACAGATCTTACATGATCGAATTGAATAGTTTGAGGAGCGATGGGTGGGCTTGTTTGGGCCAGGGCGATTGCCTATATTTGAAAGTTCTCTTTACGCAACTGTTTGAGTGTGACTGCGTCTTCAGATCAAGAGCAGGTGCTTTTTTTTCTCTCATTCTTGCGTCTTCGATCGTGGCGTTCAGCGAAAGGGAGGCAAGAATCCTTGAAGGCAACTTTGCAACACACTGTCCTTCCATTGCAGGTGCAAGAGTTCGGAGTGTGCGAGGTGCGGGAGCTGAAACCAAATGGAGCACACATCGTTGTCACGGAAGAAAACAAGAAGGAATACGTCCACCTGGTTTGTCAAATGAAGATGACCGGTGAGTAACTGAGAGGGTTTGTGTCTGAGACTTTGGAGGGGAGGGAAGGAAGGTGTTGGAATGAGGGCTGTTAAATAATGAATCTTATGGATTTGGGTGGGGCAGGTGGTAGAAAAGGTGTTCTTAAAAAGACCTTGATTTCTTTCTCCTTGTGTTCTGCGGCAGGTGCGATCCGGAAACAGCTGGCGGCATTCCTGGAAGGGTTTTACGAGATTATCCCAAAGAGGTTGATCTCCATTTTTACGGAGCAGGAGCTGGAGCTACTCATTTCAGGCTTACCGACCATTGATATCGATGACTTGAAAGCTAACACTGAATACCACAAGTACCAGGTTAACTCCATACAGGTGGGGCCCCAAGGAATTGTCTTCACCTGCCGGCATTAGGCAGTGCATGCTCCAGATACCAGTTGCAGTGAGGTGTAACAGTAGAAATGTGAAATTGCCAAACTCTATTTTTTAAAAAACCCCATCAGCTTGTACAGGTTCTGTTCATCCACATTTGGCTAATGTCGGGAAAGAGCGCTGTTAGCTGTATAACACTGGGGTACAGTACTGGTGAGGACAGGTCTGTCACTGTATAACAGTGGGATACAGTACTGGTGGTGACAGGTCTGTCACTGTATAATACTGGGGTACAGTACTGGTGGGGACAGGTCTGTCACTGTATAACACGGGTACAGTACTGGTGGGGACGGGTCTGTCACTGTATAACACTGGGGTACAGTACTGGTGGGGACAGGTCTGTCACTGTATAACACCGGGGTACAGTACTGGTGGGGACTGGTCTGTCACTGTATAACAGTGGGATACAGTACTGGTGGTGACAGGTCTGTCACTGTATAATACTGGGGTACAGTACTGGTGGGGACAGGTCTGTCACTGTATAACACGGGTACAGTACTGGTGGGGACGGGTCTGTCACTGTATAACACTGGGGTACAGTACTGGTGGGGACAGGTCTGTCACTGTATAACACCGGGGTACAGTACTGGTGGGGACTGGTCTGTCACTGTATAACTGGGGTACAGTACTGGTGGGGACTGGTCTGTCACTGTATAACAGTGGGATACAGTACTGGTGGGGACAGGTCTGTCACTGTATAACTGGGGTACAGTACTGGTGGGGACTGGTCTGTCACTGTATAACAGTGGGATACAGTACTGGTGGGGACAGGTCTGTCACTGTATAACAGTGGGGTACAGTACTGGTGTGGACTGGTCTGTCACTGTATAACATGGCTGTACTGTATTTATAAGCTGCTCTGGGAGTGTTTGGGGCAGTGTCATGGGATCTTTAGTCTTGTGTTAATTAGGATGTACCTTTCCAGTCAGAAAATCGTGAAGACTTTCAGTCAGTTTCTCAATGCATTGATGATGACTCTTGGCTCAAATGTTTGCTCTGCTTAGTCCACCCCAGCAGCAACAGCCTCTCCTCAGCTCCTGGTGTAATGGCTGGACCCACATTTAAGGAATATACTGCCAACCTTTCCTTGACAAAGACATCACACCTCTGCCTTTGTAATATCGCACGCCTCCCACCCCACTCAAACCCATCTGCTGCTGAAACCCTCATCCATGCTTTTGTTGCCCTTGGACTTGATTATTCCAGTGCTACTCTGGTTGGCCTCCCGGCCTCCAAACCTCAGTAACCTTCAGCTCACCCTAACTCGTCCCGATCACCCATCAACTCCCCACCCTGTGCTCACTGACGCACACTGGCCCCAACCAACAAGTTCAAATTCTCGTGTTCATGTTCAAATCCCTCCTTGGTGTCTCCCCTCCCCATCCCTAACTGGCTGCCTCTGCAGAACCCTATCCCTCGCCCTCACCATCGGCAGCCATGCCTTCAGCCCTCTGGGCCCCTCACTCTGGAACTGCCTGACTAAACTCCTGCACTTCTCATCCCTTTCTTCCTTTCAGACCCTTCTTCAGAAACCACCTCCTTGGCCAAGCTTTCAGTTAACCCCTTTTAATGTGCTGCTTTGGGAAGCATCCGAGGATGCTTGCTACCTTCAGGAGGTTGGGTGAATGCAGCTCGTTCTATCAAAACCAAAAGCGGGTAGATGCAAGTGTAGGCCCTCACGGACAGGGATTGTCAGTGGGCAGGTTGTCACGGTCGACGGGGTATTATTTGCAATAGGTGGCTCCTTGTCCACTGCGTTGACTCCTCGGGACAGGGAGGTGAGGAATGGACAAATTTCCCCCCATCGTGCCTTCCCACTTATTACAGGTGTTTCATGACTGTGTGTTTCACCCACAGATCCAGTGGTTCTGGCGGGCACTGCGCTCCTTCGACCAGGCTGATCGTGCGAAGTTCCTGCAGTTTGTTACCGGTACCTCCAAGGTCCCTCTGCAGGGCTTTGCAGCCCTGGAAGGAATGAACGGCATCCAGAAGTTCCAGATTCACCGGGACGACCGTTCGACCGACAGGTTGCCCTCGGCTCACACTTGGTGAGGATTCAGCGCGGGGATATGTTGCTTTCGAAGTAGTTTCGTAGCTGTCGGCGGTGGCTCTCTCCCCTCCGAATCAGAAGCTGGTGGGTCCAAGTCGCACTCCAGACACCTGAGCACAACAATCTGGATTGACGGCACGGTGCAGTCCTGAGGGAGCACTGCAGTGTCGGAGATGTCATCTTTGGGATGAGACCTTAAACCAGGGCACCATCACCTTTAATAAAAAGAAACAGATGATCTGGCTCATTATCACATAGCTGTGTGTGGGAGCTTGCTGTGCGCAAATTGGTTACCACACTTCCTACACTTTATTGGCTGTAAAACGCTTTGGGATGTGCTGACGTCACGATAAGTCACTATAGGAAAGGAAATCTGTCTCTGTTCTTTTGCCTTGTCTAACAGTGATGTAAAGGTAACGATGCTATAAAGGACATATGAACACGAGGAGGCCATTCAGCCCCTCCAGCCTGTTCCGCCATTCAGTGAGATCATGGCTGATCTGTGATCTAACTCCATATCCCCGCCTTTGCCCCCCACTATCCTGTAATACCTTTGGATATCAAAAATCGATCAATCTCACAGATTTAACATTAACAATTGACTCCAGCATCGATCGCCGTTTGCGGGAGAGAGTTCCAAACCCCTACCACCCTTTGTGTGTAGAAATGTTTCCTCATTTCATTCCTGAAAGGTCTGGCTCTCATTTTAGGACTCTGCCCCCTAGTTCTCGACTCCCCAACCAGTGGAAATAGTTTCTCTATCTACCCTGTCTGTTCCCCCTTAATATCTGGAAACTGTCAGTCAAATCACCCCCTTCAGCTTCTAAATTCCAGGCAATACAACTCTAGTTTGTGTAATCTCCTCGTAATTTAACCCTTGGAGTCCAGCTATCACTCTGGTAAATCTACACTGCCCTCCCGCTAAGACCAGTATATCCTTCCTCCGGTGTGGTGCGCAGAACTGTTCACAATACTCCAGCTGTGGTCTAACCAGAGCTTTGTACAGCTGAAGCATGATTCTACCCCCTTGTATTCTAGTTCTCGAGATATGAAGGCCAGCATTCCATTAGCTTTCCTGATTATTTTCTGTGTCTGTTTATGATATTTTAATCTGTGTACCTGGACCCTCAAGTCTCTTTAGATCTCCACTTGTTTCTAGCCTTTCACCATTTAGAAAGTATCCTTTTTCCATCTAATGCGGAGGACCTCACACTTGCCTACATTGAAATCCATTTGCCACAGTTTTGCCCATTCACCTAATCTACCAATATCTCTTTGTAATTTTAGGCTTCTGTCTACACTGCTCACAATGCCATGTGTTATCAACAAATTTCTGGCTTTCTATCCCATCATTGAAGTCATTAATAAATACAGCGAATAGTTGAGGCCCCAACCTAGATCCTTACGGTACACCACTAATCACATCTTGCCAATTAGAATACCTGCCCATTATCCCTACTCATTGTCTCCTTCCCTCAGCCAATTTCCGAACCCAGGTCAATAATTCGTCTTCAATTCCACAAGCTTCAGTTTTAGCTAAGAGCCTCTTAAGAGGGACTTTATCAAGTGTCTTCTGGAACTCCATATAAATAACATCTAGAGACAGACCACTAATTTAATCACCTTTTCAAAAAGTTCAATCAAGTTTGTCAGGCATGACTTACCCTTTCCAAATCTGATCAGCTGAAAATTTTCAGTGTTCAGTCACCCTATTCTTAATTACAGGCTCTAGTAATTTCCCAACAACAAATGTTAGGCTAACTGGTCTATAATTCCCTGGTTTCCCTCACTCGTGCACAGTTTTCAAATCCAAAGAAATGGTTCCTAAATCGAGAAATTTGGAAGATTGTATAGTTAAAGAACAGAACAGCACAGGAACAGGCCATTCGGCCCTCCAAGCCTGCGCCGATCTTGATGCCTGTCTAAACTAAAACATTCTGCACTTCCGGGGACCGTATCCCTCTATTCCCATCCTATTCATGTATTTGTCAAGATGCCTCTTGAACGTCGCTATCGTACCTACTTCCACCACCTCCCCTGGCAGCAAGTTCCAGGCACTCAGCACCCTCTGTGTAAAAAAAAAAAAAAAACTTGCCTCGCACATCCCCTCTAAACTTTGCCCTCGCACCTTAAACCTATGTCCCCTAGTAACTGACTCTTCCACCCTGGGAAAAAGCTTCTGACTATCCACTCTGTCCATGCCACTCATAACTTTGTAAACCTCTATCATGTTGCCCCTCCACCTCCGTCGTTCCAGTGAAAACAATCCGAGTTTATCCAACCTCTCCTCATAGCTAATACCCTCCAGACCAGGCAACATCCTGGTAAGCCTCCTCTGTACCCTCTCCAAAGCCTGCACATCCTTCTGGTAGTGTGGCGACCAGAATTGTACGCAATATTCCAAGTGTGGCCTAAGGTTCTGTACAGCTGCAACATGACTTGCCAATTTTTATACTCTATGCCCCGACCGATGAAGGCAAGCATGCCATCTGCCTTCCTGACTACCTTATCCACCTGCGTTGCCACTTTCAGTGACCTGTGGACCTGTACGCCCAGATCTCTCTGCCTGTCGATACTCATAAGGGTTCTGCCATTTACTGTATACCTCCCACCTGTATTAGACCTTCCAAAATGCATTACCTCACATTTGTCCGGATTAAACTCCATCTGCCATTTCTCCGCCCAAGTCTCCAACCGATCTATATCCTGCTGTATCCTCTGACATTCTTCATCGCTATCCGCAACTCCACCAACCTTTGTGTCGTCCGCAAACTGACTAATCAGACCGGCTACATTTTGCTCCAAATCATTTATATATACTACAAAGAGTAAAGGTCCCAGTACTGATCCCTGCGGAACACCACTAGTCACATCCCTCCATTCAGAAAAGCACCCTTCCACTGCTACCCTCTGTCTTCTATGACTGAGCCAGTTCTGTATCCATCTTGCCAGCTCACCTCTGATCCCAATGTTCACACCTAATTCCTTTAAAACCCTAGTATGGAAGCCATCTGGTGCTGGGGATTTGTCACTCTTTAGTCACATTACTTCCTTCCTTAAAGTTGTTTTGTTCACGTTAATTTTGGCAATTCTCTCTTCCTGATTTATTAGTTGTGATGTCCACCAGGCTATCCTCTCGCTCTGCGATAAATACTAACCATAAGTAATCATCCGACACGTCTTCCATCTTTTCGTTGACAGTGCCACCATCATCAGTTTTCAGGGTCACCACATTGTTCCTCACACCCCTCCCCTTTTCCTAATAATTGTAAAAATGTTTTGTGCTGATTTTATCAATTGCGAGTTTCTTTCCATACTCGCTATTTGTAACTCTACCTGTTTTTCACCTTTTGTTCTTTATATCTCTCCCACTTGCCAGGATCTGTGCTAGTTCTCGCATTCCTTGTATACTTTCTCCTTTTAGTTCTATGACGTCCCTTACCTTTTTAAGTTGTCCATGGTGCTATTCCCGGGAAGTACCTCTCGTGCCCGAGGGATATAAACTGGCTTTACATCATGTTAAATTCTTTTTTGAACAGTCTCTATCTCAAATTCCATTGGAGCCAGACTTACCTCAATCTAGAATCTTCATTTCAGACACAACGTTGAGCTGCATTATGGTCACGGTTAGATAAATTTTCACATCATTGGGATGTTAACCAAATGTGGCTTGTTGCTCGTTACTAAATCTAATATAGCAAGCCCCCACGTTGGTTCTGGGGTGTAGGAAACGGTCCTGAACACCCTAGCCGGAGCCATCGTCCTCTGTCTTGTTTAAAATATATTCATTTCTCTTCCCATCTCAAAATTATTTCCTTGTACCTCCTTAGCTTTAACCAACTGGACCTCCCAGCCTACGAGAGCTATGAGAAACTGCGTCACATGTTGCTGCTCGCGATACAGGAGTGTTCAGAAGGATTCGGCCTTGCCTGAAGCTGTACAAAGGATGGAAGGAACGATCGGAAGAAAATTGAGAAATAAAAGGCAGTACACAGGGGGAGGATTTTTTTTAACAAGACTGTAAAATGTGCATAACTTGCTCTCCTCGGACTGTCCTAGTAGACTTGCTTTAAAAAAAAAAACAGGTTACGGAAAGGCACTGCCTGTGCTGAGAGGATTTCTGGAGTGAGAGCTTGACACAGGGAAAAAAAAAATACTGACTTTGGAAAAAAAAAAATTTCATTTTCCCCATCCTCCTCCATCCCCCTGTTAGATTGCGTCATTTTGTGTGTGTATGTGTGCGCGCGTGCACAAGTGTCTGCGCGCACACGCGCTTGGGTTGTCTCGACTTGCACATTGGGGGAAAGAGGAATTATTTTTTTTTGGAACAACGAAAGAGAATTCCAACATGAAAATAATTGGCTCCAGTGTTGCTAACTCAGAAACAGAGACCACTTGTTTCGACGTCACTTTTCACTATGCTGTTTGTCGTTCTTTTGAATCCATGCAAATATTGAAGATGTAAATAAATATTACAAGTTTTGATCCACACGTGGCCCTATTCAGCAGTGGAGCAGTGACCTGCCGGCAAGAGGTCAAGGGTTATTTTTGTGAATCATGGCAAGGCGTTGGCTTTTAACCAGATCCCCACTTAATCGGACGATGACTCGCGAGGCGCGAACCCAATTAAACATTGCGCACGCGGGTGGGAGGGGAACAGAGGGGTGAGGAAGAAAGCTTAAAGTTGTAAAATATGTGCAAAACAAAAAAAGTCATTAGCCAAGTTCATGCTTTTTTTTCATATTTATTCGTTTAGATTTTTTGGAAAATTCTGGAATAAATAAAATGCTGGTTTGATTGACTTCAACATTTGAATGTTTAAAAAGGAGAGAGAAAAAAAAAAGAGGCTTCTAGTTCCGATCTCAGATTTGCAAATGCAACCTCTTGTCCTTTTTTTTTTTGCCTGTCTTGATATCCAAGTGTGCGAGAGGGAGGGAGGGGGTTCTGTTATGCCCATTAGAACTTTGGACAAAGGAAAAAAAATTATACAAAGAAGATTCATTAAAGGTTTAGTTTGAAAAACATTTTTAGTCTGTCATTCTGTGCTGTAGGATGTTGAGGCTTTTGTGGTCTTGGAATGGGGACATCGAAGATTAATGGCGCAAAACGTGGCCATTCGGCCCATTGTGTCTGTGCCGGCCAACGCAAAGAACTATCCAGCCCAAATCCCACTTCCTAGCTGTTGGTCCGTAGCCCTGTAGGTTACAGCACTTCGCGTGCATTTCCAAGTACTACTTAAGTGCAATGGGGGGGGTTTCTGCCTTTACCACCTTTTCCAGCAGAGAGTTCCAGCCCCTTTCACCCTCTGGGTGAAAAAATTACTCCTCTGTGCCCTGGTATTGACATCTCATCGTGAGGAGTAAAGGCCTTCCTATCGACTCTATCCAGACCCCTCATAACTTTATACACCTCATTTAAACCTCCCCACAGCTTCCTCTGTTCTAAAGATGAAAACCCCAGCCGATCCAATCTTTCCTCATAGCTAAAATTCTCCATTCCTGGCAACATCTCACAAATCTCCTCCGTACCCTCTCCAGTACGATCGCATCCTTCCTGTAGTGCAGTGACCAGAATGGTACACAGTATGGCCTAACCTAGTGTTTTATACAGTTCTAGGTAATCTCCCTGCTTTTATATTCTGTGCCTCGGCGAATAAAGGAAAGTATTCCATCTGCCTTATCCACTTGTCCTGCTACCTTCAGGGATCTGTGGACATGTGCTCCAGGGCCCCTCTCTTCCTCTGCAGTATCCTACCATTTATTGTGTATTCCCTCGTCTTGTTTGTCCTCCCCAAATGTATTACCTCACACTGAACTGCATTTACCACTGTTCTGCCCGCCTGACTGGCTTTCCTCCCCTCAATCAACTATATGACCAATTTTGGTGCTATCTGCAAATTTGTAATCATGTCTCCTGTAATCTAAATTATTGATCTACACCACGAGCAGCTAGAGACCCAGTACTGAGCCTTGCAGAACCCCACTAGAAACAGCCCTACAGTCACCCAAACACCCTTTTACTTCTTGCCACTGAACCAATTTTGGATCCACTTTCCCTTGAATCACATGGGCTGTCACTTTTCTGACCAGCGTACCATGTGGAGCCTTGTCAAAGGCCTTTCTAAAATCCGGGTAGATCACATCAAACATGCTTGCTACCTCAAAACTTCAATCACATTGGTCAGACATGACCTTCCCTTAACATTGATGCTGATAGTCCTGCATTCATCCATGATGACTAATTTTGTCGCTCTAGGGTTTTCTCTCTCATTTGCCTATCACTGAGGTTAGGCTGACTGACTGGTACAACGTTAGCAGTCTTCGTGCAGCAAGCCTGTAGCCAGAGGGGATTGGAAAATGATGGCAAAGCCATTTCCTCCCAGCCCTGGGATACATTTCATCCAGGCCTGCAGCTTTATCCACGATCGAGGGTGCTGAACACCTAAATAGTTCCCCTCACTCTTTATCCCATCCAATATTTCACACTGCTCCTCTTTACAATATCTGCATCGTCCCCCCCTCTTTTGTGAAGGCATACACAAAAGTATTCATTCAGAACTATGCTGAAGTCCTCTGTCTCCGCATACATCCACCTTTTTGATCTTTAAAAGGTCCCACTCTTATCCTGTTGCTTTTGACATATTTTTTATTGGCCAATATTTTATCATGGTCTCTCTTTGCTTTCCTAATTTCCCTTTTAATTTCACTCATGCACTTTCTATACACCTCTAGGCTTTCAGCAGTATTGTGAACTTGTGGGTATCTGGCAAGCTTCCCTCTTTATTTTTTTGTTGAATCCTACCCTATACACTCTTTGACATCCAGGAGGGTTCCTAGATTTGGGAGTCCCACCTTTTTTTTCTTTGTGGGACATCCTCGAATGCCTCCCACTGCTCTGACACTGATTTATTGTTCAAGTAAGTGGTTCCAGTCCACTTTTGCCAAATCGCATCTCCGCATAGTAAAATCAGCCTTTTCCCAATTTAAAACTTTTACTCTTGGTCTGTCTCTGTCCTTTGCTATAACTATGCTAAATCAAACTGAATTATGATCACTACCACCAAAATGCTCCCCACTCTGATACTCCTTCCACTTGACCAGCTTAATTCCCTGAAACTAAACCCCTTCTGTTGATGAGCTCGCTACATACTGGCTAAAAAAAAGTTCTTCTGAATGCATTTGAAGAATTCTGCATCCTCTTTCCCTTTTTAACTGATTTTTATCCCATTTAAGGTAGTTGAAATCTCTATTACTTCATCCCTTACTATTACTTCCCTGGTGTTTCTGCACTTCTCAACCATTTGGATACATATTCTCTCTCTGACTGTTTGGTGGTCTATAGTACACTCCTGGCAGTGTAATTACCCCATTTTTTTTTTTGTTTCTCAGTTCAAAGCCCCCACCTCCCTGCTTTTTTTAATCCCACCTGAAAGCACTGACCACGAAGTTTCTAAAACCAGTCACACTGCACCAAAGGAGGCCGTTTGGCCCATCGAGTCGATCACAGCTCTTCTCGTAGCAATCCAGTTGGCCTCACTCTCCGGCTCGATCCCCGCACCCCTGCAAGTCGATTTCCCTCAGGTGGCCATCCAACTCGCTCTTGTCTCCACTTCCACCACCCTCGTGGGCAGCGAGTTCCCGGTCATTACTGCCCACTGCGTTTTTTTTTTTAAAGTGCTTCTTCGTATTCCCCTGTATCTCTTACCCAAAACTTTCAATCTGCGTCCCCCTTGTCCTTGTACTATTTGTTAATGGGAACAGTTTTTTTCCCTGCAATAAAAGCAAAACACCGCAGATGCTGGAAATCTGAAATAATAACAAAGTGCTGGAAATACTCAGCAGGTCTGGCAGCATCTGTGGGGAGAGAAGCAGAGTTAACGTTTAAGGTCTGAGACCCTTCAACGCTATCCTCATTTCTGTACTCACTAGCATGTGGCACTGGGAGTAATGCAGAGGTTCTTCCCTCTGAGGTCCTACATTTTAATTTCTTTCCTAGCTCCCTAAAATCTGTCTGTTTCTCTGGTGTCTGCTCTCAATTGCCTCTGCCCTAATTGACTTTTTACCTTTGTCTATGGGATTATCAACAGTGGGAGAAGATATTTGAGCATTGTCCCTTTAAGGGTCTTGTCTCAGGAACCATGACAGGAAAGGCCTTTTTTTTATAAATATATAAGTAGGTCAGGAAAACACTTGCTCACTGTTCAGGTTTACTTATGCTTGAATTGTGTTTTTGGAAGTGTTTAATTTGCAGTTACCAGTGTTATGTTTTATATTTTATTGCTCCATGTTTGTCTTGTCTTCCTTAATGTTTGCCATCTGGATTTGGGCTTTTAAGTGTCTAGCTAACTCGTATCTTTGGGTGTCCATTCAGAGCATGGGATGTTAAAAATGATAATTAAACAGCACAGAAACAGGCCCTTCGGCCCATCGTGTCCGTGCCAGCCATCAAGCACCTATCTATTCTAATCCCATTTTCCAGCACTTGGCCCGTTGAGCTGGCTACTAGTGCTGTTCCCTCCAATGCAGATTCTACCCTGGTTCAACAAAGTGTGTAGGGGAACATGCCAAGGGCAGTACCAGTCTACCTTAAAAAAAAATGAGGTGCCAACCCAGTGAAGCTACAATACAGGACTACAAGTATGTTCAAACAGCATGCTATAGACAGAGCTAAGTGATCCCACAGCCAAGGATCTGGTCGAAACTCAGCAGTCCTGCCATGTCCCCTGATGAAATAGCAGTGGGCAATTAAACAACTGCCAGGAAGGGGAGGCTCCGCAATGGCTGAGTCAAGCACGCAAGTGCCAAAGACCAGGTTGAAGTATTTGCATCCGTCATCAGGCAGAAGTGCCAAGCGGATGATCCATTTCAGCCTCCTCCCGAGGTCCCAACCGTAACAGAGGCCAGTCTTCAGTCAATGCAATTCACTCCACCCCTAAACCCCTCTGTGTTCTCTCCGCCTCTCACTCCTTTTACAGAACAAGAAATAGGAACTGGAGTAGGCCATTTGATGAGATTATGGACTGATCATCTACCTCAGCATAACCATCTCCATATCCCTTGAGTCTCACAATCCAAAGATCTGTTAATCTTGAATATACTCCCATGACCGAGGATCCACAATTCTCTGTGATAAAGAATTCTAAAGATTCATGACCCTTTGAAGAAATTTCCCCTCCTGAATGGCCAATCCTTTGCTTTGCAGCCAGACCTCCTTACTCATATCCTCCAACTCCTTTGCAATAAAGACCAGCATACCATTTGCCTTCCTAACCCTTTGCTGTACCTGCGGGTTAGCTGACCTCCAAATCCCTCAGCGCTATTTAATAGCTTCCCAACCTTTAAAAATTGTCTATTCTTCTAAGGCAGTGACAAACCTGGGTACATTGTACTCGGTTCCTTCATTTAAGCAATTACTGTAGATTGTAAAGAGTTGAACCCAAGCACTGATCCTTGTGGTACCCCACTAGTGGCAGCTTGTCATCCTGAAAATGACTGTCCATTCTAATATATTACCCATCCCCAAGTACCCTTCTCTTGAGCAACACTTCATGGGGCATGTCGTCGAATGCCTTGTGAAGTTAGGTATGTACATCCTCAAACATGAATTCCCTTTAATCTATGTTCCCACTTTCTTAATAACGGATTCCAGCATTGTCCCGAGGACTAATGTCAGGCCAACTGCCCTGTGAGTTCCCTACTTTTTTCTCTCTCTCCTTTCTTGAACTGCGGTGTTACACTTGCTACCTTCCAATCCACTGGGAGCAGTCCAGAATCTAGGGAATTTTGGAAGATCACAACCAGTGCATCCATTATCTGTGCTGCCAACTCTTACAGCACCACAGGATGTATGCCATCAGGTCTAAGGGATTTGTCAGCTTTTAGTCCTGTTAATTTCTCCAGTGCCCTTTCTTTAACAATATTAATTATGTTAATTTCTTCACTCTCAGACTTTTGGTATAATTTTTGTGTCTTCTACTGTAAGGACAGACACACCAGTATGTGTCTCTGCCACTTTCTTATGCTCATTAGACTTTTTTGACTCTCTTGCTAGTTTACTCAAAGGACAACCGGGATGAGGGAAAAGGTGACGTTAACAGGACAAGCAACAAAAGACGGGTCTAGAGGAGGTGTAAACGGGGAAAAGCCGAGTCGTCGCTGACAGCTGCCGTCCAAAAAAAAATGAGGCAGTGATTAGGAGCTGAAATAGTTGAACTCCATGTTGAGTTGGATTAAAAGCTGAGAGGCTCGAGCTTACGTTGAGCTTCATTGCAGCAATGTGGGAGGCCGAGGGCAGAGAGGTCAGAACAGGATTGGGGGGGTGCGGGGCGGAGAGTTCGAATGCCAGGCGACCAGGAGCTCGGGGTCATGCTTGCAGACTGAACGGAGGTGTTCAGCAAAGCGATCACCTGCTCCGCAACTGGTCCTGCCAGTGACAAGGGGATGGCAGCGAAAGCAGTGAATACAGTGTGCCAAATTGAAAGAAGTGTAAGTAAATTGCTGTTTCGCCCGGAAGGATTGTTTGGGAACCTGGGCCAACGAGAAGGGAGGAGGTAAAATGGCAGGTGTTGCATCTCCTGCACTTACATGGGAAAGGGGGGATTTAGGAGCGGGCCAGGGTGCCTCGAAGGGAATAGTTCCTTCAGAATGCTGACGGGAGGGGAAGATGTGTTTGGTGGTGGCACCACACTGCAGATAGAGTCCAGTGGGATGGATGGTGAGGACATGGGGGAACCCTATCGTGGTTCTGGGAGGGACGGAACAGGGTGAGCGCAGATGTGCGGGAAATGGGACCAACACGGTCGCGGGCCCTCGTGAATGGCAACTGTGGGAAAGGACGAGATATCGGAAGCGCTGGTATGGAAGGTGGCAATGGCAGAACAGATTCGATGGAGATTCTGGGAGAATGGAATGGAATGCGTCCAGGAGGCGGAGTGGGAAGAGAAGTGTCGTCAAGGTAGCGGAGGCTTATGGTCGATATTGGTCAATAGCCTATCCCATAAGCCTCCGCTACCTTGACATGGACCTCTTTGGGGGTGCAACTGGTTGGGCCTCCGCTCAAGGACTAAGAGGAGTGCCCTCCGACTGTCCTGGGTGAGGGAATGGAGGCGTAGAGAGGTTGGACGGCTGTTGCGAACAGGAGACAGTTAGGGCCGGGGTACTGAAAACTGTTAAATGTGGCGGAGGAAACAGGAAGAATCGCAGAAGTAGGTGGGAAAAACCTGGACAAAGGGGAGACGGAATGGTTGCGATAGGAAGAGATCAGTTCAGTGGGGGGGGGGGGGTGTTGGTGGGGGGTGGCAGGAAAAGGCTGAGATGATGGGTCAACCAGGGCAGACCTGTTTGTGCATCTTGGGAAGGAGGTAGGAGTGGGCTATTCAGGGTTGGCGGACTGTGAGGTTGGAGGTCGTGGAGGGAAGATATCCGGAGGAGGTGAGGTCAGTCTGGGAAGCGATGGCCGATGTTTAGTCCCAGAATCATGGTCCAGGGAGAGGTCAGAGGAGGTGCCAGCTGGGTGGGACTGCTCTCACCTGGTTCCATTCTTATCTGTTTATCTAATCGTAGCCGGAGAATCACCTGCAATGGCTTCTCTTCCTGCTCCCACACCGTTACCTCTGGTGTCCCCCGAGGATCTCTCCTTGGGGCCCCCTCCTATTTCTCATCTACATGTTGTCCCTCGGCAACATCATCCAAAAGCACAGCGTTAGTTTTCACATGTACCCTGATAACATCCAGCTGCACCTCACCACCATCTCTCTTGACTCCTCCACTAAATTCTCAGACTGCTTATCCGACATCCAGTACTGGATGAGCAGAAATTTCCTCCAATTAAATATTGGGAAGACCGAACCTGGTTGTTTTCGGTCCCAGCTCCAAACTCCGTTCCCTCGCCACCGACTCCATCCCCCTCCCCGCCAACAGTCTGAGGCTGAACCAGACCGTTCACAACCTCGGTGTCATATTTAACCCCGAGATGAACTCCCAACCTCAGATTCCCCTCCAGCACTAAGACGGCCTCTTTTCACCTCTGCAACATTGGTCGATTCTGCCCTGTCTCAGCTCATCCGCAGAAACCCTCATCCATGCCTTTGTTGCCTGCGGAATGTTCCCATGTCCTCCTGAGTAACCTCTCACATCCTACCCTCCATAAACTTGAGGTCATCCAAAACTCTGCTCCCCCCGTGTCCTTACTCGCATGACGTTTCATTCACCCATCACCCCCATGTGCTCACTGGCCCAACATGGGCTCCCAGTTAAGCAACACCTTGATTTTAAAATTCTCATCCTTGTTTTCAAATCCCTCCATGTCCTCACTCCCCCTCCCTATCTCTGTAACCTCCTCCAGCCCCTACAACCCTCCAAGATCTGCGCTCCTCCAATTCCGACCTCTTGTCCATCCCCCAATTCCCATCGTTCCGCCGTGCCTTCAGCTGCCTGGGGTCCCTAAGCTCTGGAATTCCCTCCCTAAACCTCTCCGACTCTTCTCTCTCTCACCTCTTTTGAGACGTTCCTGGAAACTGACCTCTTTGACCGAGCTTTTGGTCGCCTGTCCCTAATATCTCCTTGGGTGTCAAGACTTTTGCCTTACAAAAAAACACAATTTCCAGAAAGGCAGATGCACTTTGAAGAAAAGAATAGATTCTGTTAGATTTTAACGAAATTAAATTTGGATTTAAAATCAGGGCTCTAAAATGTATAAGTTATAACAATGTGTTAGAACACCAGGGTGAAATTGCGAGGGACAGGGTTGCACAGACTGGGCTTGCGCTATCTGGCATCTTTAGTGAGGTGGTCACACCGCAGGTAATGGCTGCACAGGCAGAAAAGGGATGGGTGACCACAGGCGGAGTAGTAGGCGCAGGCAGGTAGTGCAGGAGTCCCCTGTGGCCACCCCCCTCTCAAACAGATATACCGCTTTGGATACTGTTGGCAGGGGATGGCCTCCCAGGGGAAAGCAGCAACAGCCAGGTTTGTGGCACCATGGATGGCTCTGCTGCACAGCAGGGGTGGAAAAAGAGTGGAAGAGCTATAGTGATAGGGGATTCTATCGTAATGGGTATAGATAGGCGTTTCTGTGGCCGCAAACGAGACTCCAGGATGGTATGTTGCCTCCCTGATGCTAGGGTCAAGGATGTCATGGAGCGGCTGCGGGACATTCTGAAGGGGGAGGGTGAACAGTCAGAGGTCGTGGTACACATCGGTACCAACGACATAGGTAAAAAGGGGGATGAGGTCCTGCAACAAGAATTTAGGGAGCTAGGTAGCAGATTAAAAAGCAGGACCTCAAAGGTTGTAATCTCTGGATTACTCCCGGTTCCACGTGCTGGTGAGTATAGGAATAGGAGGATAGAGCAGATGAATGCGTGGCTGAGGAGATGGTGCAGGAGGGAGGGCTTTAGTTTCCTGGATCACTGGGTCTGTTTCTGGCGAAGGTGGGACCTGTACAAGTTGGACGGGTTGCACCTGAACCGGAACGGGAGCAACATCCTTGCTGGGAGGTTTGCTAGTGCTGTTGGGGGGAGGGGTTTAAACTAATTTGGCAGGGGGATGGGATACAGAGTGGAGGTACAGTGGGGGGTGATGCACAGCCAAATATAGAAGAGAAGCTGAGTCAGTCTGGAAGGCAGAGCAAATATAGACCTGTTCTTGCACAAGGGAAACATGCAAGGCTGGATTGCATCTATTTTAATGCAAGGAGTCTTACTAGTAAGACAGATGAATTGGGGGCATTGATTAACACATGGCATTATGATATTATTGCTATCACAGAGACATGGCTGAGGGAGGGGCAGGACTGGCAACTCAATATTCCAGGGTATAGAATCTTCAGGCGTGACAGGGGAGGGGGTAAAAGAGGAGGTGGCATTGCACTGTTGATCAAGGAGTCAATTACTGCAGTCAGGAGGGATAATATCTTAGAAGGTTCCTCAAAAGAGGCCATTTGGGTGGAACTTAAGAACAAAAATGGGGCAATCACTTGGCTGGGAGTGTACTACAGGCCTCCAAACAGTCAGGAAGAGATAGAGGAGCAGATATGTAGGCAAATCTCAGAGAGGTGTAAAAATAATAGGGTAATAACAGTAGGGGATTTCAACTTCCCCAATATCAACTGGGATAGTCTTAGTGCAAAAGGCTTAAAGGGGGCGGAATTCTTAAAATGCATTCAGGAGAGGTTTTTGAGCCAGTGCGTAGAAAGTCCTACAAGAGAAGGGGCAGTACTGGACCTAATCCTAGGGAATGAAGCCGGACAAGTGGTAGAAGTGTCAGTGGGGGAGCATTTCGGGGATAGTGACCATAACTCTGTAAAATTTAAGGTAGTTATGGAAAAGGACAAAGATGGGCCAGAAATAAAAGTACTGAATTGAGGGAAGGCCGATTTCAATATGATAAAGCAGGATCTGGCCAAAGTGAACTGGGAGCAGCTACTTGTAGGAAAGTCTACATCAGACCAGTGGGAGTCATTCAAAGAGGAAATAGTGAGAGTTCAGAGCCAACATGTACCCGTTAAGGTGAAGGGTAGGACCAACAAGTCCAGGGAACCCTGGATGTCAAAGGACAGAGAGGATAGGATCAGGAAAAAAAAGGAGGCTTATGGCAGATTGAGTGCTGAAAACAGCGGAGGCATTAGAGGAGTATAGAAAATGTAGGGGTGGGGGGGGGGGGATGCTTAAAAATGTAATTAGGAGAGCGAAGAGGGGACATGAAAAAACACTGGCGGGCAAGATAAAGGAAAATCTGAAGGCGTTTTATAAGTGTATTAAGGGTAAGAGGATAACCAGAGAAAGAGTAGGGCCCATTAGGGACCAAAGTGGCAATCTGTGTGTGGAGCCGGAGGACGTAGGTGAAGTTTTAAATGATTACTTTTCATTGGTGTTCACTATGGAGAAGGACGATGTAGGTATAGAGATCAGGGAGGGGGTTTGTGATATACTTGAACATATTAGCATTGAAAGGGGGGAACTATTAGCTGTTTTAGCGGGCTTAAAAGTGGATAAATCCCCAGGCCCAGATGAGATGTATCCCAGGCTGTTATGTGAGGCAAGGGAGGAGATAGCAAGGGCTCTGTTACAAATTTTCAAAACCTCTCTGGCCACAGGAGAGGTACCAGAGGATTGGAGGACAGCGAATGTGGTACCATTATTCAAGAAGGGTAGTAGGGATAAACCAGGTAATTACAGACAGGTGAGTCTAACATCAGTGGTAGGGAAAATATTGGAAAAAATTCTGAGAGACAGGATTAATCTCCACTTGGACAGGCAGGGATTAATCAGGGATAGTCAGCATGGCTTTGTTGGGGGGAGATCGTGTCTAACTAACTTGATTGAATTTTTCGAGGTAGTAACTAGATGTGTAGATGAGAGTAAAGCAGTTGATGTAGTCTACATGGACCAGGAAGGGCTTTTGACAAGGTCCCACATGGGAGATTGATTAAGAAGGTAAAAGCCCATGGGATCCAGGGCAATTTGGCAAATTGGATCCAAAATTGGCTTCGTGGCAGGAGGCAGAGGATGATGGTCGAGGGTTGTTTTTGTGAGTGGAAGCCTGTGACCAGTGGTGTACCGCAGGGATCGATGCTGGGACCCTTGCTGTTTGTAGTGTACATTAATGATTTAGATGTGAATATAGGAGGTATGCTCAGTAAGTTCGCAGTTGGCACGAAAATTGGTGGTGTCGTAAATAGTGAGGAGAAAAGCCTTAGATTACAGGACAATATAGATGGGCTGGTAAGATGGGCAGAGCAGTGGCAAATGGAATTTAATCCTGAGAAGTGTGAGGTGATGCATTTTGGGAAGACTAACGAGGGAAGGGAATATACAATGGATGGTAGGACTCTAGAAAGTACAGAGGATCAGAGGGACCTTGGTGTACTTGTCCATAGATCACTGAAGGCAGCAGCACAGGTAGATAAGGTGGTTAGGAAGGCATATGGGATACTTGCCTTTATTAGGCGAGGCATAGAATATAAGAGCAGGGAGGTGATGATGGAGCTGTATAAAATGCTAGTTAGGCCACAGCTGGAGTACTGTGTACAGTTCTGGGCACCACACTATAGGAAGGATGTGATTGCACTGGAGAGGGTGCAGAAGAGATTCACCAGGATGTTGCCTGGGCTGGAGCATTTCAGTTATGAAGAGAGATTGAAAAGGCTAGGGTTGTTTTCCTTAGAGCAGAGAAGGCTGAGGGGGGACCTGATTGAGGTAGACAAAATTATGAGGGGCATAGATAGATTAGATAGGAAGACATTTTTTTCTTTAGTGGAGGGGGTCAATAACCAGGGGGCGTAGATTTAAGATAAAGGGCAGGAGGTTTAGAGGGAATTTGAGGGAAAAGAAATTTCACCCAGAGGGTGGTTGGAATCTGGAACGCACTGCCTGAAGAGGTGGTAGAGGCAGGAACCCTCACAACATTTAAGAAGTATTTAGATGAGCACTTGAAACTCCATAGCATACAAGGCTACGGGCCAAGTGCTGGAAAATGGGATTAGAATAGTTAGGTGCTTGATGGCCAGCACAGACACGATGGGCCGAAGGGCCTGTTTCTGTGCTGTATAACTCTATGGCTTTATGAGTGTAGAAGATTAAGGGGGTGATCCAATCGAGGGGTTGAAGACGATTAAAGGATTCGATCGGGTCGATAGAGATAAACGATTTCCTCTGGGGTTCATGGCTGACGTCAGGGGATTAAGGGTTACGAGGCGGGGAGATGGGGTTACGATACAGATCAGCCATGATTTAAATAAATGGCGGGGCAGGCTCGGAGGGGGTTGGTGGGGCCGAGTGGCGAGGGGGTGGGGAATACCCTGCACCCCTGTTCAGATGTTCCTTTAAGGAACCTTTTGAAAGAATTTCTCAGCCCTTTAAACGCTGCTGCTTCCGCCTCTTGTGATGTCACAAGGAGCCCCTCCCGTGATGTGGCGGCTGCTCATTGACCGTTTGCAGTGACAGTTGCCTCATTCATGCCCGCAGTGGGCAATTATCCGATTGCGATGTCCACTGGGCCCACTGACTGATTCAGCCCTGAGCCCAGTCCAAGGGTACCTGATATAATCGTCCCTCTGTACACGCACGCCGACACTGGCAGGTAGTTACGGTCAAGAGCGGGATTCATGAATTTTATTTACTGCTTAAGCCGCCAGTGGTGCGGAGCTCATTAATCTCCCTCTCTCCCCTCCGCACCCTGTGTTGCTGACTGTATCTCTATTGATGTTAATCCAGCTCCCTCACACTGTCACTCAGTAACCCCTCTCCCCCCAGCGCCCTGTGTTACTGACTGTATCTCTACTGATGTTAATCCAGCTCTCTCACACTCTCACTCAGTAACCCCTCTCCCCCAGCGCCCTGTGTTACTGACTGTATCTCTACTGATGTTAATCCAGCTCTCTCACACTCTCACTCAGTAACCCCTCTCCCCCCAGTGCCCTGTGTTACTGACTGTATCTCTACTGATGTTAATCCAGCTCCCTCACACTGTCACTCAGTAACCCCTCTCCCCCCAGCGCCCTGTGTTACTGACTGTATCTCTACTGATGTTAATCCAGCTCTCTCACACTCTCACTCAGTAACCCCTCTCCCCCCAGTGCCCTGTGTTACTGACTGTATCTCTACTGATGTTAATCCAGCTCTCTCACACTCTCACTCAGTAACCCCTCTCCCCCCAGCGCCCTGTGTTACTGACTGTATCTCTACTGATGTTAATCCAGCTCTCTCACACTCTCACTCAGTAACCCCTCTCCCCCCAGTGCCCTGTGTTACTGACTGTATCTCTACTGATGTTAATCTAGCTCCCTCACACTGTCACTCAGTAACCCCTCTCCCCCCACAACCCTGTGTTACTGACTGTATATCTACTGATGTTAATCCAGCTCCCTCACACTGTCACTCAGTAACCCCTCTCCCCCCAGAGCCCTGTGTTACTGACTGTATCTCTATTGATGTTAATCCAGCTCCATCACACTGTCACTCAGTAACCCCTCTCCTCCCAGTGCCCTGTGTTCAAGTCTTAACCTCACCTTTCGCACTATTTTCCCATTTCTAAATCCAACATCATTTCCCGCCATCTCAACTTGGCAATTTCTACTGAATTCCAGGTTCCCCCCTCTGTGTTGTGGTGAGACTGGAGAAAGTGGGCTTGCTCTTGCGGCAGAGATTTAAGGGGAGATTTAAAATCCTGGAATCACGGAACTGCTGCAGCACGGAAGGAGGCCATTCAGCCCATCGTGTCGGTGCTGGCTCTTTCGAAGAACATAAGAAATAGGGGCGGGAATAGATCAGTCGGCCCCTCACGGCTACTCCCCAACTGAGCATCCACAGCTCTCCAGGGGGGGCGGGGGGGAGAGAATTCCAAAGAATGTGTGTCCTTCCTTTGACAGGGAGACCAAAACTGCACGCAGTCATCCGGGTGTGTTCTCACCCAAAGCCCTGTGCAATTACAAGCAAGACTGCCTTACTTTTGCAACGAAGGCCAACATGCCAACTAACCAAATGGATACAGATTGAAGGTAATTGGCGGAAGATCCAGAGGGGTGGGGCTTTAATGCAGCGAGTTGTTGCGATCTGGAAAGGCAGCAGAAGCAGATCCAATCGTAGCTTTCAAGAGGGGGAGTCGAGGGTGATTACGCGAAAGGCGCAAAGCTGCGGGGCTGCAGGGGCCAAATTGGATGGCGCTGTCGCAGAGCCAGCACGTGCGCGATGGGCCGAATGGCCTCCTCCAGGTCGGCGTTTGGCCATTTACGTAACAAAAATTGTGCCCGTTCTGCTTGCAGCCTTCCCGCCGCGTGACCCGCGCCGGATGGAGGAGCTGAGGTGAAGGGCACTGCGGGGAGCTGCCATGGATCCGACCCAGGAGGCGGCCTCCTCGTCGGCACGCAGTGAAAACGCTCGGCCGCAGGGTAAAGGCTCCAGCTTATTGAAAGTCAACAAGAAGATCTTGGCAAAGGGAGTGAAACAGTTCTTCACGAATCAGAGGGACGCGGGCCCCGAGAACAACGGGGTCGTCAGCATCAGCCAGAGCTCCGGACAGAAGAGCTCCCTGCTGCAGAGTTACATGATCCCATCGGACGAGGACCTGTCTGGGTCGGTGCTGGCCAACAAGCGGTCGTCCACCGTGGACTCCGGCCTGCTGTCCCGCCGCAAATTTGTCGGGCCCGAGGCGGAGCGCAAGTGGTTCAAGGACCAGAAGCACCACGAGGGCTCCCGGCTCGCAATTCGCCGTCACCTCATCCCCAAGGTTGGGAAGAGCAGCCCCGGGGCGAGGAAGAAGGCCGTGCCGCACGATGGCGCGGCACTGCCGCCGCCCCCCCCCGACCCGGCGGCCAATCTCAGTCCCCGGCCGCAGGACAGCCCGTGGGTAGGGCTCCACGACCGCCAGCCTTTCACCCCGCTCAAAGCGCTGGGCAACCTCGACGCCCACGCTCACCACACAAAGTCCGTCACGGATGGCTTTCTGGGGATGGAGGCCGACTCCAACGACAGCTCGGACGACGGCAAGACGAAGCCCAAAGCACGGGCGGAAGACAACACCCGGCGGTTCTCCTTTCACAGCACTCTGTCAAAGATGAGGGGCTTGAAGAAGGAAAAGGTAAGAGAGGGAACGGGCTTGGCCAATTCCGAGTCCGCGTGCTCACCATTTCTGAGGGCAATTAAGCAGCAACCGGGGGGCAGCAGATTTCCTTCCCCGAGGGAGGATTTGGAATGCAATTGGTGGCGGATACAGAGTCTATCGTAACTTCCCCCATGGGAATTGGCGCAAGTAGTGCAAGTAGTTTATCGGCCCCCTAACAGTAGTTATACCGTTGGACAAAGCATTAAACAAGAAATTATTGCAGCTTGTAACAAAGGCAATGTAATAATTATGGGAGACATTAATCTTCATATAGACCGGGACAATGAAATTGGCAAGAGTGGTCTAGATGATGAGTTTGTAGAATGTTCTCGGGACAGTTTCTTGGAGCAATACATTGTGGAAAAAGCTATCTTAGATCTAGTATTGTGTAATGAAGCAGGATTAATTAGTAATGTCATAGTGAAAGATCCACTGGGAAATAGTGATCATAATACCACTGAATTCCATGCTAAGTTTGAAATTGACACACTCCGATCTCAAACAAGAATCTTAAACTTAAACAAATTACATAGGTATGAGGGGAGAACTGGCTAAGGTTAATTGAGTAAATAGACTGGAAGGTCTGGCGGTAAATGAACAGTGGGAAACAGTTAAAGAAACAATTCAAAATGTTCGACAAAAGTACATTCCATTGAAAAACAGAAATGTAGCAAGAAAGGCCCATCCGTGGCTCACTCAGGAAGTTAAGGATAGTATTAGATAAAAAGAGGAGGCTTATAATGTTGCAAAAACCAGTAGCAAGTCTGAGGATTGGGAGTGTTTTAGGAACTAGCAAAGGGCACCAAAAAGTTGATAAAAAAGGAAAAAAATAGGATGAGAGTAAACTAGCCAGAAATATAAAAACAGGTTGTAAGAACTTTTAAGTAAATAAAAAGGAGGAGAGTAGCTAAAGTAGACAGTGGTCCCTTCGAGGCAGAGACAGGAAAAATAATTATGGGGAATGAGGAAATGGCAGAGGCATTGAACACATATTTTGTGTCTGTCTTCACAGTAGAAGACACAAGTTTCATACCAGAAATAGGCAGGAACCTAGAGGCTAAAAAGAGCAAGGAAATTAAGGAAATTGATATCAGCCGAGAAACGGTATTGGGGAAACTTAAGGGACTGAAATCTGACAAGTTCCCAGGACCAGATGGCCTACACCCTAAGGTTCTGAAAGAGACAGCTGCAGAGATAGTGGATGTGCTGGCTACGATTTTCCAGAATTCCTTAGATTCAGGAACAGTCCCATCAGACTGGAAGTTGGCAAATGTTACACCGCTTTTCAAGAAAGGAGATAGAGAGAAAAGGGGGAACTACAGGCCAGTTAGCCCAACATCGTCCACTGGGTGAAAAAAAATTCCCCTTTAAACCTCCTACCTCTTATCCTAAATCTATGCCCCCTGGTTAGGGACCCAATAGGATCTTCCGATCCACCCTATCTAGAACCCCCCCCCTCCATAATTTTATACACTTCAATTAAATCTCCCCTCAGCCTCCTCTGTTCCAAAGGGAACCACTCCAGTTTGTAATATTACTTGCTCCTATGATATGTGACCTATTCAAAGGCTCGCAGGACTATGAGTAATATTTTAACTGGAACATATACACAAATCTAATATACACATCTGAAACACATCTCACTCTGGCGGGCTACACCCCCAACTCCTTGGCCAGGTGTGACATGACATCACTTCCTCTGGTGACCTTCGCTTACAGTCTCTTAATGTCATCCCACAACGCAGCCTATCCAATCTGTCCTCATAACTAAAATTCTCCAGTCCAGACAACATCCTGGTGAATCTCCTCTGCACCCTCGCTCGTTGCAATCTCATCTTTCCGACAGTGCGGTGACTAGAACTGCAGGCAGTACTCCGGCTGTGGCCTAACTAGCGTTTTGTACAGTTCCAAGCCATAACCTCCCTGCTCTTATATTCTATGCCTCGGCCAATAAAAAGAAGTATCCCATGTGCCTTCTGAGTTGCCTTATTGACCTGTCCAGCCACCTTCAGCGATCTGTGGACATACACTCCACAGGTCCCTCTGTTCCTCTACACGTCTCACTATCCGACCATTTATTGTGCATTCCCTCGCCTTCTTAGCCTTCCCCAAATGCATTACCTCACACTTCTCCGGATTGAATTCCATTTGCCACTGTTCCACCCACCTGACCAGTCCATTGATATCTTCCTGCAGTCTACAGCTTTCTTCATTATCAACCACGCAATCACTTATTGTATCGTCTGCAAACTTCTTAATCATACCCGCTACGTTCAAGTCCAAATCGTTGATTCTTCTTTTGGGCCTCCTTATCTCGAGAGACAATGGATACGCGCCTGGAGGTGGTCAGTGGTTTGTGAAGCAGCGCCTGGAGTGGCTATAAAGGCCAATTCTGGAGTGACAGGCTCTTCCACAGGTGCTGCAGAGAAATTTGTTTGTCGGGGCTGTTGCACAGTTGGCTCTCCCCTTGCGCCTCCGTCTTTTTTCCTGCCAACTACTAAGTCTCTTCGACTCGCCACAATTTAGCCCTGTCTTTATGGCTGCCCGCCAGCTCTGGCAAACGCTGGCAACTGACTCCCACGACTTGTGATCAATGTCACACGATTTCATGTCGCGTTTGCAGACGTCTTTATAGCGGAGACATGGACGGCCGGTGGGTCTGATACCAGTGGCGAGCTCGCTGTACAATGTGTCTTTGGGGATCCTGCCATCTTCCATGCGGCTCACATGGCCAAGCCATCTCAAGCGCCGCTGACTCAGTAGTGTGTATAAGCTGGGGGTGTTGGCCGCCTCGAGGACTTCTGTGTTGGTGATACGGTCCTGCCACCTGATGCCAAGTATTCTCCGGAGGCAGCGAAGATGGAATGAATTGAGACGTCGCTCTTGGCTGGCATACGTTGTCCAGGCCTCGCTGCCATAGAGCAAGGTACTGAGGACACAGGCCTGATACACTCGGACTTTTGTGTTCCGTGTCAGTGCGCCATTTTCCCACACTCTCTTGGCCAGTCTGGACATAGCAGTGGAAGCCTTACCCATGCGCTTGTTGATTTCTGCATCTAGAGACAGGTTACTGGTGATAGTTGAGCCTAGGTAGGTGAACTCTTGAACCACTTCCAGAGTGTGGTCGCCAATATTGATGGATGGAGCATTTCTGACGTCCTGCCCCATGATGTTCGTTTTCTTGAGGCTGATGGTTAGGCCAAATTCATTGCAGGCAGCCGCAAACCTGTCGATGAGACTCTGCAGGCACTCTTCAGTGTGAGATGTTAAAGCAGCATTGTCAGCAAAGAGGAGTTCCCTGATGAGGACTTTCCATACTTTGGTCTTCACTCTTAGACGGGCAAGGTTGAACAACCTGCCCCCTGATCTTGTGTGGAGGAAAATTCCTTCTTCAGAGGATTTGAACGCATGTGAAAGCAGCAGGGAGAAGAAAATCCCAAAAAGTGTGGGTGCGAGAACACAGCCCTGTTTCACGCCACTCAGGATAGGAAAGGGCTCTGAGGAGGAGCCACCATGTTGAATTGTGCCTTTCATATTGTCATGGAATGAGGTGATGATACTTAGTAGCTTTGGTGGGCATCCAATCTTTTCTAGTAGTCTGAAGAGAACATGTCTGCTGACGAGGTCAAAGGCTTTGGTGAGATCAATGAAAGCAATGTAGAGGGGCATCTGTTGTTCACGGCATTTCTCCTGCATCTGACGAAGGGAGAACAGCATGTCAACGGTCGATCTCTCTGCACGAAAGCCACACTGTGCCTCAGGGTAGACGCGCTCGGCCAGCTTCTGGAGCCTGTTCAGAGCGACTCGAGCAAAGACTTTCCCCACTATGCTGAGCAGGGAGATTCCACGGTAGTTGTTGCAGTCACCGCGGTCACCTTTGTTTTTATAGAGGGTGATGATATTGGCATCGCGCATGTCCTGGGGTACTGCTCCCTCGTCCCAGCACAGGCAAAGCAGTTCATGTAGTGCTGAGAGTATAGCAGGCTTGGCACTCTTGATTATTTCAGGGGTAATGCTGTCCTTCCCAGGGGCTTTTCCACTGGCTAGAGAATCAATGGCATCACTGAGTTCTGATTTGGTTGGCTGTATGTCCAGCTCATCCATGACTGGTCGAGGCTGGGCTGCATTGAGGGCAGTCTCAGTGACAGCATTTTCCCTGGAGTACAGTTCTTGGTAGTGCTCAACCCAGCGGTCCATTTGTTTGTGTTGGTCAGTGATTATGTCCCCTGATTTAGATTTGAGGGGGGTGATCTTCTTGATGGTTGGCCCAAGAGCTCTCTTCATGCCATCATACATTCCTCTGATGTTTCCGGTGTCTGAGGCCAGCTGAATATGACTGCATAGGTGTTGCCAGTAGTCATTTGCGCAGCGCCTAGCTGTTCTTTGTGCAGTACTGCTGGCTGCTTTAAGTGCTGCGGATGTTAAATGGCTGGGGGCTTTCTTGTAGTTCAAAAGTGCAATGCGCTTAGCGGCTATGACAGGTTCCAGCTCTTCATTATGAGATTGAAACCAGTCTGCATTTCTCTTCGCACTTTTGCCGTAGGTGGTCAAAGCTGACTCATAGATGGCGTCTCTGATGTGGGCCCACTTGGTCTCAGCATCCCCTGTGGGAGTGTTTTGAAGGGCTCTTACAAGTGAATTTAGAAATTTTTGTAACAGCTGTGGGTGAGAAATTCTGCTCGTGTTGATGCGCGGGTGGCCCTTCTGCTTGGAATGATGCAATTCCTTTGGTCTGAGTCTAACCTTGCTGCACACCAGGGAGTGGTCGGTGTCGCAGTCCGCACTGTGGAAGCTGCGTGTGATTTGAACACTGTTTAAGGTGGCTCACCTTGTGACAATGAGGTCTAGCTCGTGCCAACGACGCGATCTTGGGTGCCTCCATGAAACCTGGTGACAGGGTTTAGTGTGAAAGAACGAGTTGGTGATGCAGAGGTTATGATAGGTACACAACTCGAGCAGTCTCTGCCCGTTCTCATTCATCCTTCCAACGCCATAGCGCCCAAGGCAGGAGGGCCATGAGTCATGGTCGGCCCCAACCCTGGCATTAAAGTCCCCCAGCAGGAAGAGGTGTTCGGTGTTGGGGATGCTGCTAATGATGCTATGGAGTTGCTCGTAGAACTGGTCTTTAGCTTCAGGAGGGGAGCAGAGTGTTGGAGCATAGATGCTGAGTAGGTGTACTGGACCAGAGGTGGTGAGCAGTCGGATGGACAGTATGCGTTCCGAGCCATTTGAGGGAGGCTCTATCATGCTGAGCAAGGAGTTTCTGATGGCGAAGCCCACTCCATGCTGTCTTGGTTCTTCAGGATCCCTGCCCTGCCAGAAGAAGGTGTAGTCTTGCTCTGCTCGAGAGCCACTCGCGGGGAGGCGAGTCTGCTGAAGTGCTGCAATGTCTACATTGTGTCTACTGAGCTCATTGTTAATGATGGCGGTCTTCCGAGAATCGTTGATTTGTGTAAGGTCCTCCGACAGGCCAGGACACATAGTTCTGACGTTCCAGCTTGCAAAGCGAAGGGCTGGTACCTTCTTTCCTTTTTTCGTGTTGTTTGGTGCGGTGTTTCAGTCCACCTTTCGGGCAATGACCCTGAGCTCCAAGCACCCATTGAAGCAGGTAGACTGTGGCGGGACAGAACTTTATTGACCGGGGGCTGCCCGGTTTGAGGCGGGCGGTAGCTGTCCAGTGAGGTGCGATGACCTCTCCCACCGACAAAGGCAACCCGTGGCGCCCAGTTTCTACGCCAATTTATCTGGACTTATAACCCGTAACTGCTGCCTTCCGTGTTGTGTCAGTCGCTGTGAGGCGACTATGGAGTGACCTCTCCATGGCGCGTGCCTGGGCAAGTTTATGGAGGTTGAGAGTTGCCCAGTCGTCAAAACCCCCCTCTCGGCCGTTCTGGTGGGGTCCAAAGGAGTGCAGGACACGACGTTTGGCACCAGTATGGCTGCAGGAATCATTGATGTATGCCACGAAAAGCAAGGGTCCCAGTACTGAGCCCTGCGGAACCCCACTGGAAACAGCCCTCCAGTCACAAAAACACCCATCGACCATCACCCTCTGCTTCCTGCCTCCGAACCACTTTTGGATCCAACTTTTCTCTTTGCCGTGGATCCCCGTGGACTTTTAGTTTCGTGACCAGTCTGCCATGTGGAACCTTCTCAAAAGCCTTGCTAAAATCCATATAGACCACATCCAATGCACTACCCTCATCGACCCTCCTTGTGACCTCCTCAAAAAATTCAATCATGTGAGTCAGACACGGCCTTCCCTGAACAAATCCGTGCCGACTCTCTTTGATCAATCCGCGTCTTTCGAAATGAAGATTTACTCTCTCCTTCAGAATTTATTCCCAATAGTTTCCCACCACCGAGGCTGGCCTGTCATTACCCGATCTAGTCCTTTCCCCCCTTTGGTACAATGTTAGCTGTCCTCCAGTCCTCTGGCACCACACCTGGAGCCAGAGAGGATTGGAAAATGTTGGTCAGAGCCTCTGCTGTTTCTTCTCTTGCTTCCCTTTAACAGCCGAGGCTACATCCAGGGGCTCTGGATTTTTTTAGACCCACCCCTTTTCTTTAAGGGAACATACTTGCTCTGAAACCCTCTTCCTTGAACGCCTCCAGTCCACTTCAGCGGAATCCCCTCTCAGCTGAGTAAAATGAGCTTCTCCCCCCCCTCCCCCAAATTGAGAAATTTATTCCCGGTCTTATCCTTGTCCTTTTCCGTAGCTTCCGTAAATCCAACTGAATTATGATCCCTTTTGCTCGTTATAACGTCCCGAAGCGTTTTACAACCAATGATGTACTTTTCGAAGTGAAGTGTTTGTTGTACTGTAGGAGGCACGGCAGCCGATTTCTGCACAGCAAGATCCCACAAACACCAATGTGATAATGATCCGGATCATCTGCTTTTTTGGGATGATGATTCAGGATAAATATCGGCCCCCCACCCCCGCAGGACGCCGAGGAGAACTCTCCTCCGCTCTCCTTCAAATAGTGGCCGTGGGATCTGTTACCCCCAGCTGAGGGGTCAGACGGAGTTTTGGTTCAACATCTCATGCAAAAGACGGCGCCTCCGACAGTGCGGCACTCCCTCAGTACTGACCCTCCGACAGTGCGGCGCTCCCTCAGTACTGCCCCTCCGACAGTGCGGCGCTCTCTCAGTACTGACCCTCCGACAGTGCGGCGCTCTCTCAGTACTGACCCTCCGACAGTGCGGCGCTCCCTCAGTACTGACCCTCCGACAGTGCGGCGCTCCCTCAGTACTGACCCTCCGACAGTCTGGCCTTCCCTCGATCAGCCCTCTGAGTGGGGCTTGAAGCCACGATTTCTGTTTCAGAGGCGAGATTGCAGACACAGGTCAGTCAGTCAGTAGCAGTCTTGCCTCCGAGTCAGAAGCTTGTGGGATATTGACTGGCATGGCAACTTCATGACAACAGAGAACCACCCCCCTCCCCCACCTCCCGCTTCAAAAGAGTAGCTCATTGGCTTGAAAGCGCCAGAGGCGTGTCCTGATAGGCGCTGCACAAATGCAAGTCTGTCTTTCCTGAGCCATAGCTGGCACTGTTCCGCACACCCACTAGATGGCAACAATGTGTTAATTTTCAATGAGGATCAGCTGCAGCTGGATTGACCGAGACACATTCAGCTCACAGAGCAGGTCCAGGCCGTTCGGCCCCTCTACTCCCTGCCGGCGAATCTGTTCCACACGAGCCTCCACCTACTCCCCTCTCCATCTCACCATATCCTACTGCTCCCCTCTCCTTTGGGTGTTTATCCAGCTTCACCCTTAAATACATTGATACTATTCACCTCAATCTATAACCAAGTTATATGGAGACCGGAACTGTGCACAGTGCTCCAAGTGTGATCTAACCAAGGGATATGGAGACCGGAACTGTGCACAGTGCTCCGAGTGTGGGTCTAACCAAGGGATATGGAGACTGGAACTGTACACAGTGCTCCAAGTGTGATCTAACCAAGGGATATGGAGACTGGAACTGGGCACAGTGCTCCGAGTGTGGGTCTAACCAAAGGATATGGAGACTGGAACTGGGCACAGTGCTCCGAGTGTGGGTCTAACCAAAGGATATGGAGACTGGAACTGTGCACGGTGTTCCGAGTATGGGTTAACCAAGGGATATGGAGACCGGAACTGTGCACAGTGCTCCGAGTGTGGTCTAACCAAGGGATTATGGAGACTGGAACTGTGCACAGTGCTCAGAGTGTGATCTAACCAAGGTTTGATAGTTTAGGAAGGACTTATTTCCCTGAGCACAGCAGTCACTAACCAGGCAACATAGTTTTTGAAGAACAGGTGGAGGCCACTCTGCCCATTGAGCCTGTTCCTCCATCCAATGAGATCTTGACTGATTTATGATCTAACTCTGTATACCCGCCTTTGTCCCCTATATCGCTTAATACCTTTGGATAATAGAAATCGATCAATCTCACCGATTTTAAATAACAATTGATCATTCGTCAATCGCTGTTTGCGGGAGAGAGTTCCAAACTTCTCTCACCGTTTGCGTGTAGAAATGTTTCCTCATTTCACTCAAGATCAATGTAAATTTATCGTCATCCAATGGCCCAAGGTGGCTTCACAAGAGCCACAATATGACACCGAGCCAGACGAGACGATATTAGGTCAGGTGACCAAGAGCTCGGTCAAAGAGGTAGGGTTTAAGGAGTGTTTTAAAGGAGGAAAGTGAGGCGGAGAGGTTTCGGGAGGGAATTCCAGAGCTCCGGAGCCCCCAGGCAGCTGAAGGCACGGCCGCCAACGGTGGAGCGATGGGAATCGGGGGATGGTCAAGAGGCCGGAATTGGAGGAGCGCAGAGATCTCGGAGGGTTGTAGGGGCTGGAGGAGGTTACAGAGATGGGGAGGGTTGTAGGGGCTGGAGGAGGTTACACAGATAGGGAGGGTTGTAGGGGCTGGAGGAGGTTACACAGATAGGGAGGGTTGTAGGGGCTGGAGGAGGTTACACAGATAGGGAGGGTTGTAGGGGCTGGAGGAGGTTACAGAGATAGGGAGGGTTGTAGGGGCTGGGGGAGGTTACACAGATAGGGAGGGTTGTAGGGGCTGGAGGAGGTTACAGAGATCTCGGAGGGTTGTAGGGGCTGGAGGAGGTTACAGAGATGGGGAGGGTTGTAGGGGCTGGAGGAGGTTACACAGATAGGGAGGGTTGTAGGGGCTGGAGGAGGTTACACAGATAGGGAGGGTTGTCGGGGCTGGAGGAGGTTACAGAGATAGGGAGGGTTGTAGGGGCTGGAGGAGGTTACAGAGATAGGGAGGGTTGTAGGGGCTGGGGGAGGTTACACAGATAGGGAGGGTTGTAGGGGCTGGAGGAGGTTACACAGATAGGGAGGGTTGTAGGGGCTGGAGGAGGTTACACAGATAGGGAGGGTTGTAGGGGCTGGAGGAGGTTACAGAGATAGGGAGGGTGAGGCTGTGGAAGGATTTGAAAAGGATGGGAATTTTAAAATCGAGCCGTTGCTTGACCGGGAGCCAATGTAGGTCAGCGAGCAGCGTGGGGTGATCGGGGAATGGGACTCGGTGCGAGTTAAGACAGGGGCAGTAGAGTTCTGGACGACTTTGAGTTTAACGGAGAGTAGAATGTGGGAGACCGGCCAGGAGTGCGTTGGAGTAGTCAAGTCTAGAGGGAATGAAGACATGAATGAGGGCTTCAGCAGCAGATGAGCTGAGACAGGAGTGAAGTTCACGGAGGTGGAAATAGGCGGTCTTAGTGATGGTGCGGATATGTGATCGGGAGCTCATCCTGGGGGTCAAATGTGACCCCGAGGTTACAAACAGGTTGGCTTAATCTCAGACTGTTGCCAGGGAGAGGGATGGAGTCGGTGGCGAGAGAGTTTGGAGCAGGGACCGAAAACTATGACTTCAATCTTTCCGATATTTAGTCGGAGGAAATGTCTGCTCATCCAGTACTGGATGTTGGATCAGCAGTCTGAGAATTCAGAGACAGCGGAGGAGTCGAGAGAGGTGGTGGTGAATTAGAGCTGGGTGTCGTCAGTGTACATGTGAAAACTAACATTGTGCTTTCGGATGATGTCGCCAAGGAGCAGCACGTCGATGAGAAATAGGAGGGGGCCGAGGATAAATCCTTGGGGGACACTAGAGGTAGCGGTGCGGGAGCAGGAAGAGAAGCCATTGCAGGTGATTCTTCGGCTATGATTGGATAGATAAGAATGGAACCAGGTGAGAGCAGTCCCACCCCGCTGGACGACAGCGGAGAGGCGGTGGAGGAGGATGGTGTGGTGTTCCGTGTCAAAGGGTGCAGCAGGTCGAGGAGGAGAAGGGAAGGTTTACCTTAGTCACAGTCACACAGGGTGCTATTTGTGACTTCGATAATCGCTGTCTCGGTATTGTGGCAGGGGTACTCCCCCCTTGTCCTAGACTCCCCAACCAGCCGAAATAGTTTCTCTCCATCTACCCTATCAATTCCCCTCAATATCTTGAAAACTTCAATCAAATCATTCCCTTAACGTTCTAAATTCCAGGGAGCGCAAACCAAGTTTGCGTAACCCCTCCTCGTAATTTAACCCTTGGAGTCCAGCTATCATTCCGGTAAATCTACACGGCCCTCCCTCCAAGGCCAGTGTATCCTTCCTCAGGTGTGGTGCCCAGAACTGAACACCCGTGCTCCAGGTGTGGTCTAACCAGGGCTTTGTATCGCTGAAGCATGACTTCTACCCCCTTGTTTTCTAGGGGAGGGGGGGGGGGATGGCGGTGGGGAGGTGGGGGGGGGGATGGCGGGGGTGAGAAACTGTGCAAGGTGTGGAACTCGCAAGTAAACTGACCTCACACAACTTCTGCATTGCTTGTGGGAAACACACAGTGCTAACGTTGGTGGAACAAGCATCCGAACGTCCTGCAGCAATGTTAGCAGTGGAAACCTCTCTGCACGGCTCTGGGGTGACGAGCTGGTCAAGGCGCAGAGTGCATATTTCCCTGCCCCCCCACCCCCTCCTCCCCCCTTTGAAGGCGCCAATGTGCGGCGACGCAGGGCGCCCAAGCAGCAAGTGTCAGCGGCTGTGGTTCTCCGGTCCGTCAGCACCTCGATTTTAAAATTCTCACCCTCCTGTTCAAATCCCCTCCGTGTCTCTCCCCCTTCCTGTCTCTGTAACCTCCGCCAGACCCGACACCCCTCCGAGATCTCTGCGCTCCTCCAATCCCCCGATTCCCGTCGCTCCACCTTTGGTGGCCGTGCCTACAGCTGCCCGGGGCTTTAAGCTCTGGAATTCCCTTCCTAAACCTCTCCAGTGCAGGAGGAGTGTATTATTTATTCTGGTTCCACTTCTCCACAGGTCACAACATACATTTAAATTGTTTCCCATTTACCGATACAATCATAGACTCTATTTTTATCCCAGAATAAAACACACCAACCATGCTTCTACTATATTAAATTGATAATTTTGTTGTTTATTAAACAAGTCTTAGCCAGAAATGAAGTAAAGTACAAACACACAGATTGAAATATTCAAGTTCCCTTTTTACTTTAGCCCCTCACATTCACATACATACATCGGTTAACCGGAAGCTAAAAGGGATTTTTGTTTTTAGAGCTCTATTACAGACAAAAACAAACACTTGGGCTTAATACCTGCTCATTCTTTAGTAGATGAGATATGTTGCGTCCCAAAACTGGCACAGAGTCTGGCCTCCGAGTGCCTGTAGACAGGTCACTGGGATCTTTCAGCACAGTTATTTTCAAGTGGCGTTGAGAATTAATTTGGCAGGCTTTTGTTCAAAGACAGGAGACAAGGTGAGTTGACACAGTGGACTTCTCAGGGGCTTTTCCGAGAGGTGCTGGAAAGCTGAGCTGGGTTGTGGTTTTTTCTCTCCTTGGACATTCACTCCCTTTTTATCCCCAGTTCAACCCCCAACTCAGAACAATTCAAAAGGGAAATCGACAACAGGAGGTCAACCTTTTGACCTCCATCGATCTAGACCTGTCACTTCTTTGTAAACAACTTCTCCAAGTGTCCAAAGTTCTCTGCTGTTTATTGAGCTGGAAGTCACATGGTTTCCCGGAAAGGCTTGTTGTTGTTGTCGTTGGAAGTCAGGTGGTTTCCCGGAAAGGCTTGTTGTTGTTGCCGTTGGAAGTCAGGTGGTTTCCCGGAAAGGCTTGTTGTTGTTGTCGTTGGAAGTCAGGTGGTTTCCCGGAAAGGCTTGTTTTCCTCACAAGACCACTCAGTGCCCCTTTAAAAAAAAAAATTTCCAGGGGAGGGACTGTTTTCTCAAAGTCAAGTGACCTTTACAGGACCCCCTTTGAAAACCCCAAGGTTTAACAATTCTTCAATCTTTCAAAAGTGAATCCTCAAAAAAATACATTTCACAAAACGCAGAGGCACTTTCTCTACATCACTATAACAATACAGCAAACTCCTCTGGGGAAAGAGGAGCTCGGTGAACAGTATTGTTTCTGTGTAACTTTTAACCACATCTTAAAATACTTGCAAAAGCCGTGGGGAAACAGCACAGTGCAGTGGGTGCCGAAACCACAGATACACAAACAGCCCCACAAGCACACACAGTAACAGAGGAGAGGAAATGATGCAGCTGAGGAGATGTGCTCAGTTGATCCCGCAGCCTCATACAGCAGGTAAGAGCGCTCAGCAGGCGACTTCCTCGCCTGTTCCGAGGCAACAAGGCTGGCAGAACCTAATCCGCAAAAAAAATAAAGGATTAATTTTCATGTAGGGGGTCACGGGCAGCTGGCAGTATGGTGCATCGGTTAAGCCTGAGGAGGAGACACCAGAATGTCAAGGTACACAGCTACTGTATCACAAACCCGTCATCATTTTAAAGACCCCTATCAGCCCTGAACCTTCTCTTTTCCAGAGAAAAGAGCCTCAGCCTGTTCAGTCTTTCCTGATAGTCATAACCTTTTTATTGCACCTTTGCAAGTGCCTCTACGTCCTTTTTATAATATGGAGACCGGAACCGTGCATAGTGCTCCAGGTGTGGTCTAAACGAGGTATATGGAGACTGGAACTGTGCACAGTGCTCCGAGTGTGGTCTAACCGAGGTATATGGAGACCGGAACTGTGCACAGTGATCCGAGTGTGGTCTAACCGAGGGATATGGAGACTGCAACTGTACACAGTGCTCCAAGTGTGGTCTAAACGAGGTATATGGAGACTGGAACTGTGCACAGTGCTCCGAGTGTGGTCTAACCGAGGTATATGGAGACCGGAACTGTGCACAGTGATCCGAGTGTGGTCTAACCGAGGTATATGGAGACCGGAACTGTGCACAGTGCTCCAAGTGTGGGTCTAACTGAGGGATATGGAGACCGGAACTGTGCACAGTGCTCTAAGTGTGGTCTAACCGAGGGATATGGAGACTGGAACTGTGCACAGTGCTCCGAGTGTGGTCTAACCGAGGGATATGGAGACCGGAACTGTGCACAGTGATCCGAGTGTGGTCTAACCGAGGTTATGGAGACCGGAACTGTGCACAGTGCTCCGAGTGTGGTCTAACCGAGGGATATGGAGACCGGAACTGTGCACAGTGATCCGAGTGTGGTCTAACCGAGGGATATGGAGACTGAAACTGTACACAGTGCTCCAAGTGTGGTCTAAACGAGGTATATGGAGACCGGAACTGTGCACAGTGCTCCAAGTGTGGGTCTAACCGAGGGATATGGAGACTGGAACTGTGCACAGTGCTCCGTGTGGTCTAACCGAGGGATATGGAGACTGGAACTGTACACAGTGCTCCATGTGTGGTCTAACCGAGGGATATGGAGACTGGAACTGTGCACAGTGCTCCGTGTGGTCTAACCGAGGGATATGGAGACTGGAACTGTGCACAGTGCTCTAAGTGTGGTCTAACCAAGGTTCCACACAAGTTTAACAAAACTCTCTGCTTTTCAATTCTATCCATCTGGAAATGAAACCCTGTGCTCAGTTTGGCCTTTTTTTGGGGGCGGAATTTTGGCCTCCATCACGACTTTCATTGATTTGTGTATCTGTCTGCCCGATCCCTTTGCTCTGCTAACCCAGTTAGAATCTTATTGTCCAGACCACATGTGAGCTAGATTCAAAACGTTCACAGTTGAATAGGTGTGTCAGGTGGGGATGACTTAATACTCTTCGCCTTCCCAGGACCCTTCCACGCGTTTGGGCGCTTTTAAATCGCCCCTGCACGTGCTATTTGCCTGACGTAAAAAAACGTTTCCTGCATTAAGTACCCTTGAAATGTGGTCGCTGCTGGTAATCAGCAAAGCGCTTTGGGATGTCCATGAACACACTCTCTACAGACCTCGGCGAGGGGCACGGGGAGGTCTGAAAAACAAGCCAGCGACCTTTCAGGCCAATGCTTCCTGTTTACTGCTGGTTTCGCTGAATGACGGAACTGAGTGTGGTTTTGATGGTTTGCCCTTGGTTGTCAAAACCTCGAGTACTCCCGCAGACCGTGCCCGCTGAGCTGAATGAGTGAACTCGCTGTGACCTTTGGCTGTCTCCTCTCCCATTGTCCAAAACCAAAGAAAAAAAAAAATTAAACATCCGATGTTCTCTTGTTGTAATTTACTAGGGGGGGGGCGGCGGGTGTGGTTTTTTTTCAGAGGCTCCGATTATAACAGTATAACGCTGAATTTAATAGAAATGAAACAGGCCAAAATTTATTTTTCTCCCTCTCGGGGGTTGTTTTTTTTTTGGTGTGCGTTCCAGGCTGAGTTGTCGGACGTGGCCAGTTCATTGCCGTCGGCCAGCCCGCTCAACCGCAGCTCGGAGGGGAGCCCCAATGTGCCGTCTCGCGACTTGCAGGAGTTGGCCGTCGTGCAGCGCCTGAAGAGCGAGCAGCTGTTGCTGCAGCGGAAGGTCCTGAAGATCGCCGAGCAGATCCGGGTGCAGCAGACCAGCCGCAACGCAAACGTGTCCGAGTACCTGCGCCTCATCTCCAGCACCGACCGCACCCAGGCCTTTCGCCTCAAGCAGGCCTTCGAGAGGAAGAACCAGTACTTGGCCTCCATTATCGCACAGCTCCAGCGGAAACTGCAGCACTACGTGAACAAGCAGCAGCAGCTGGACACCGAAGTCAACCTCCTGCAGGCAAAGGACCCCCCGCCGTTTGCAATCCAGCAGCTCCAGACCATAAGGAAGAACTCCTTGGATTACGGGCCGGAGCTCAGCTCCCTGATTCTCAGCGAATCCACTTTGTCCAGGTCGCACCTGCTGCCAACTCAGCTGGAAGCGCAAGCCGCCGATTTGTCAGCCTTCAACACTATGCAGCAAGAGGCATCCCAACAGCCGGGAATAATAGACGATCAGTACTCTGTGATCACCACCTACTCCGAGGAGCTGCAGGACCTAATAGGACTTAATTTCGAGGATCCAACAACCAGGATCAACTGGCTTGAGCAGCAAAACATGGGCTATCTGTCCGTACTTGAGGAGCTAACCGATATAAAGGAAACCCAATTAAATTTGGAGCTAAACTTTAAAAACATTGCAGAACAGTACAATCAGGATTACACAGTGTTTGAAGAGTCATTGCAGGAAGAGAAATACAGGTACGTGCCTGCTTTCCCTCCACCAGTTCACGCCCCCGCTTCTCCCGAAGGAACCTGGGGTCCATGCAGGTCGGTCATGCCCGCCCTGCAGCTCTTGGCCAACATGCCATTCTCTTGGGCGCCAGTCCAAACTGCGGGTCTTGCCAGACTAGTTACGACTGCAGAAGGCGTCCTCTTGTCATCCCTTGGTGTCTTGATGTCTTTCCCACTCATCGCCCCCCCACCCACCCCCCCCTGCTTTACTGACCCTGAGCCACGATGGGCGCTCCGTCTGAGCTATCCCCCGCTCGTGCTTTCTCACTTGCAGAACTCCCCTGTATCACACCACCACCCCTCCCCACCCCCACCAACTCACTCCTCCCTGCGCCCTCGCTGTGTTTGAGAGCGAGAGGAGGTAAGAAATAGGAGCAGACGGTGGCTATTCGGCCCCTCCAGCCCACGTCCACCATTCGATAAGATCACGGCTGATCTTCTACCGTAACCCCCGCTTTGCTGCCCTTTCTCTCGATTCCCTCCGCGGCCAAAAATCTACCGATCTCAGCCTCGAATACGATGGAGCATCTCCAGCCCCCTGGGGTAGAGAATAGATCCTTCCTTTGGCAAGGAGACCAAAGCTATGCACAGTACTCCAGCCCTGTACCATTGTGGCAACTCGTAAACTCCAACCCCCCACTTTGCGATAAAGGCCAACATATCATTTGCCTTCCACATTGCATAAGTCACTTGGAAAGGCTGTCGACGATAATAAATGGGGCCAAATTTGTCCCTTGACAAAGACAGTTGTTGTCCAGGGAACATAGCAAATGCTTGGCTGACTGAATAACAGCCCTCTCAAGTTCCTAATATCCTTCAAGGGAACGTTGAGCTGCCCAGTTTCTTTGACGGAGTATCCCGTACCTGTATGCAATGCTGAGATGATTAATGTTTTGTTTATTTTAGGACAAACCAACTGCAGGCCCAACTGAACGACCTGATAGACCTTCACCAGAATGAGGTTCTAAACCTGAAGAGTGAGCTGGCCAGCCTGGAGGAGAAGATAGCCTACCAATCGTACGAAAGCAGCAGGGACATATGGGTCAGTATGAGCAGGAGGCCGTGATGGGTTAGGAATGAGGCTGGGAACATGTGCCCCGCTGGCAGTCACACGCGCCCCCCCCCCCACCCCCGGTCTGCACCGTGACCGACCACTGGACACCCCCGAAGCACTTTACAGCCAATGAAGTAATTGTTTTTTTGAAGTGTAGTCACTCTTGTCGCACTGTGGAGCAGCCGCGATGCTGAGGACGTCGTGGATAGCACGTTGAGTGAGGTGGTCACATGACAGGTAATGGCTGCACAGGCAGAAAAGGGATGGGTGACCACCAGACGGAGTCGTAGGTGCAGGCAGGTAGTGCAGGAGTCCCCTGTGGCCATCCCCCTCTCAAACAGATATACCGCTTTGGATACTGTTGGGGGGGAATGACCTCCCAGGGGAAAGCAGCAACAGCCAAGTTCGTGGCACCAGGGAGGGCTCTGCTGCACAGCAGGGGAGGAAAAGGGGTGGAAGAGCTATAGAGATAGGGGATTCTATCGTAAGGGGTGCAGATTGGCGTTTCTGTGGCCGCAAACGAGACTCCAGGAGGGTATGCTGCCTCCCTGGTGCAAGGGTCAAGGATGTCTCTGAGCGGCTGCAGGACATTCTGAAAGGGGAAGGTGAGCAGCCAGAGGTCGTGGTCCATATTGGTACTAACGACATAGGCAGGAAAAGAGATGAGGTCCTGCAAAGTGAATATAGGGAGTTAGGCAGAAGGTTAAAAAGCAGGACCTCCAGGGTTGTAATCTCAGGATTACCCTGTGCCACGTGCTAGTGAGGGTAGGAATAGGAGGATAAGGCAAATGAATGCGTGGCTCAAGAGCTGGTGTAGGCGGGAGGGCTTCAGCTACTTGGACCAGTGGGATCTCTTCTGGTGCAGAGGTGACCGGTACAAGAAGGACGGGTTGCATCTAAACTGGAAGGGGACCAATATCCTTGCGGGGAGGTTTGCTAGCACTACTTGAGAGGGTTTAAACTAATCTTGCAGGGGGGTGGGACCCAAAGTAGTGGTCTCTCCGATGAGATAGTTGAGGCAAATGAGGTTAAAGCAAGCAAGTCCAGTAGGCAGGCCGGGCAGGGGCAGGACAGGGAGCGTGGAAGGTCTGGTAGGCTAATCTGCATTTACTTTAATGCAAGAAGCCCTACAGGTAAGGCAGATGAACTCAGAGCATGGATCGGTACATGGGATTGTGATATTATAGCTATTACGGAAACGTGGTTGAGGGATGGGCAGGACTGGCAGCTCAATGTTCCGGGGTACTGATCTTTCCTGCGTGGCAGAGATGAAGGTAAGAGAGGAGGGGGAGTTGCACTATTGATTAGGGAGGACATCACGGCAGTACTTAGAGAGGATATCCCGGGGGGGAACATCCAGCGAGGCCATATGGGTAGAACTTAGAAATAAGAAAGGGGTGATCACTTTGATGGGATTATACTATAAGTCCCCCAATAGTCAGAGGGAAGTGGAGGAGCATATATGTAGGGAAATCACAGATAGGTGTAGGAATTATAGGGTTGGAATAATAGGTGATTTTAACTTCCCTAATATTGACTGGGACTGCCTTAGTGCTAAGGGATCAGATGGGGAAGAATTTGTTAAGTGCGTCCAGGATAGTTTTCTGAAGCAGTATGTGGATGGCCCTACCAGAGAAGGGGCTACACTCGACCGCCTCTTAGGAAATGAGGCTGGGCAGGTGGTTGATGTGTCAGTGAGGGAGCACTTTGGGACCAGTGACCATAACTCTATTAGCTTCAAGATAGTTATGGAAAAGGATAGGTCTGGTGCTCAGGTTGAAGTCCTAAATTGGGGGAAGACTAATTTCGATGGCATCAGACAGGAACTCTCAAAAAGTTGATTAGGAGAGGCTGTTTACAGGTAAAGGGACATCTGGCAAGTGGGAGGCTTTTAAAAGTGAGATAGGAAGGGTTCAGGGCCGGCATGTTCCTGTTAAATGGAAGGGCAAGGCTGGCAAGTTTAGGGAACCTTGGTTGACGAGGGATATTGAGGGTCTGGTCAGGACAAAGAAGGAGGCATATGTCAGGTATAGGCAGCTGGGATCGAGGGAGTGCCTCGAGGAGTATAAGGGATGTAGGAGTACACTTAAGGAAATTAGGAGGGCGAAAAGGGGCCATGAGATTTCATTGGCAGATAAGATAAAGGAGGATCCTAAAAGATTCTATAAGTATATTAAGAGTAAAAGGGTAGCTAGGGAGAGAGTAGGTCCCCTTAAGGATCAGTGTGGCAATCTATGTGTGGAGCCATGGGAGATGGGTGAGGTCTTAAATGAATATTTCTCATCCTTATTTACCGTGGAGGTGGTCATGGAAGCTAGTGAGTTCAAGGGAGGGAACAGCGATATCCTGGAGCATATCAACATTACAAAGGAGGAGGTGTTGGAGGTTTTGAGGTGGATAAATCCCCAGGGCCTGACCAGGTGTATCCTAGGATCCTAAGGGAAGCAAGGGAGGAGATTGCTGGGGCCCTGGCAGAGATTTTTGTGTCATCGTTAGCCACGGGTGAGGTACCAGAAGACTGGAGGAGAGCTAATGTTGTGCCTTTATTTAAGAAGGGCAGCAGGGATAAGCCAGGGAACTACAGGCCGGTGAGCCTTACATCAGTGGTGGGAAAGTTATTGGAAGGGATTCTGAGAGACAGGATTTATATACATCTGGAAAGGCATGGTCTGATTAGGGATAGTCAGCATTGCTTTGTGTGTGGGAAATCATGTCTCACGAATTTGATTGAGTTTTTCGAGGAGGTGACCAAGAGGACTGACGAGGGCAGGGCGATGGACCTTGTCTACATGGACTTTAGCAAGGCCTTTGACAAGGTCCCGCATGTTAGGCTGGTCCAGAAGGTTCGAACACATGGTATCCAGGGTGAGCTAGCAAATTGGATACAAAATTGGCTTGGTGATAGGAGGCAAAGGGTGGTAGTGGAGGGTTGTTTTTTAGATTGGAGGCCGGTGACCAGTGGTGTGCCGCAGGGATCGGTGCTGGGCCCTCTGTTGTTTGTCATATATATTAATGACTCGGATGTGAATGTAAGAGGCATGATTAGTAAGTTTGCAGATGACACCAAAATTGGTGGTATAGTTGTCAGTGAAGAAGGTTGTCTAAGATTACAACAGGACATAGATAAACTGGGAAAGTGGGCAAGGGAGTGGCAAATGGAATTTAATGCAGACAAGTGTGAAGTGATGCATTTTGGGAAGTTAAACCAGGACAGGACATATACAGTGAATGGCAGTGGCCAGGGGAGTATTGTTGAACAGAGAGACCTTGGGGTGCAAGTACATAGTTCCCTGAAAGTGGCAACACAGGTAGACAGGGTGGTGAAGAAATCGTATGGCATGCTTGCCTTCATCGGCCGAGGCATTGAGTACAAGAGTTTTTTATTTAGAGATACAGCACTGAAACAGGCCCTTCGGCCCACCAAGTCTGTGCCGACCAACAACCACCCATTTAAACTAACCCTACAGTAATCCCATACTCCCTACCTACACTAGGGGCAATTTACAAGACAATTTACCTATCACCTGCAAGTCTTTGGCTGTGGGATGTCATGTTACAGTTGTACGTACCGTTGGTTCGGCCGCATTTGGAGTACTGTGTGCAGTTCTGGTCGCCACACTACAGGAAAGATGTGATTCAGCTGGAGAGGGTGCAGAAAAGATTCACAAGGATGTTGCCTGGTTTGGAGGGCTTGAGTTATGAAGAGAGATTGGATAAGCTGGGTCTGTTTTCCCTGGAGCGAAGAAGGCTGAGAGGGGACGTGATAGAGGTATATAAAATGATGAGAGGCATAGATAGGGTAGATAGCCAGAGTCTGTTTCCCACGGTAGGGGTGACTAAAACTAGAGGGCATGGATTTAAGGTGAGAGGGAGGAGGTTTAAAGGGGATCAAAGGGGTAAATTTTTCACACAAAGAATAGTGGGTATCTGGAATGAGCTGCCTGAGGAGGTGGTGGAGGCAGGAACAGTAGCAACATTTAAGAGGCATGTGGACAGGTACTTGAATGAGCAAGGCATAGAGGGATATGGAATTAATGCAGAGAAGACTCCACTCACGAATGGAGTCCAAAGCTAGGGGCCGTAAATAAAAGACAGTCAACAGTAAATCCAAATCGGGAACTCAAGAAAGACTTCTTCGCCCAGTGGCGTGATGAGAATATGGAACTCGCCAACACAGAGAATGGTTGAGGCCTGTAACTAAATTCTCCTTAAATGCATCTGTACCAAACATGAGGGAGAAAGGCACAGAAGGATATGCCGATGGGAGGCGGCTCATGTGGACAATACACGCACCAGCATAGACCAGTTTAAAATAAACAGGAGCAGGAGGAGGCCACTCGGCCCCTCAAGCCTGCTCCACCATCCAACACGATCATGGATAATCTTCTACCCCTCGTATCCTAAAATCTATCGATCTCCGTCTTGAATATACTCCACGACAGAGCATCCACAGTTCTCTGGGGTTGACAATTCCAAAGATTCACAACCCTCCGAGTGAAGAAATTTCTCCTCATCTCAGTGCGAATTGGCCGACCCCTTATCCTGAGATTGTGACCCCGTGTTCTGGATTCCCCAGCCGGGGGGAGGGGGGGAAATTAACCAAGCCTCAAACCATGCTAAATATGTTATCTCCAAACCCACGAGCCCTAATTTTGTGTAATAACTTTGTGTGAAACCTTACCGAATGTTTTTTGAAAATCCAAATATACTACATCCACTGGCACCCCCTTATCCACCCTACTAGTTACATTCTCCACAAACTCTCAATATTTGTCAGACACAATTTCCTTTTCATAAATCCATGTTGACTCTGCTTAATCATATTAAGCAACATGCCCTGTTACCACATCCCCAAATAATAGATTATAGCATTTCCCTTACTACTGACGTTTGACTAGCTGGCCTGTAATTCCCTGCTTCTCTCTCTGTCTCTCTCCTTTCTTAAATAACAGGGTTGCATTTGCCCCCTTCCAATCAATGGGGGTTGTTCCAGTATCTAGGACATTTCAGAAGATCAAAAAATAATGCATCTAGTCTCTGGGGCCACCTCTTTGAATACCCCAGGATGCAGGCTATCAGGTCCAGGGAATTTGTCAACTTTTAGTCTCATTAATTTCTCCACACTATTTCTTTAATAATATTTACTTCTTTAAGTTCCCCACCATTTCCGGGATGTTTTTCGTGTCTTCTACCATGAAGACTGTTATGATCCTGTAGTTTTTTTTTTCTGGGAAGATTGCACTGTGCCTTTAAGGCTGGAAAAGGAGCACTGCTTTAAGGCAACAAGCTCCAGAGACCGAGTCAAAGAATGCATTCTCGTTGCCCCTGGATACAGCCACTCAGAGACTGTGATTCAAAGAGTGCATTCTGGTTGCCCTGGGATACAGTCACTCAGAGACTGAAGATCGAGAGATACATTGTTGCCGATTGACATTTGAGACATAGTTAAACAGATACACAGATGCATATACTGAAGGAAAAGAGAACTCTCTCTCGGTTTACTTAAACCCTATTTATTATACTCTCAGAATTCTGATGTCAAGCCAGATTAATTTCTTAAAAGAAAATAACCAAATTCGTTTAACTACTGAACTGTAATTGCTGAAATTCATCGCTGGAAAAGAAGAGCTTCAATTCAACTGCCAAATTAGACTACGGACTGTTCTGCTGTTGAAGAACCCTTTTTTCCCCCCCATCGGACGGCTGTGAGGACTTCAAGCAACCTTGGACTGTTCCACATTGGAAGATTTCACTTTGGCAGGAGCGTAAATATGCAAGGGACACTAATGTCTCTATTTTGAGTGTTGTTTATATCTTAGTAGTGTTTAAGAATTTCATTTATCCAATTAAACAGTTAATCCGTTGATCTAAAGACACCTGGTTTGGTTAGCCTGATTTGGGGGTTAATAGATGGTACAATTCGGCTGGTCTTTCTTTAACTTGGAAAGTTTAAAATGATATGTTTGGCTATCTGTGAAGGGACGGGACTGAATCAACGGTGCATTCCTCCCACCACAATCAGATTTGTATATTTTGATTGGGGGCTTTGACTGGAGCGGTCGGTCGTAACAAGACCAAGTATTTGTTTAATGTCTCTTGCTGCCCATTGCAATTTCTCCTGTCTGTGTCTCTAATGGACCCACACTTACCTTCTACAGGTATGTAAAAAGGAAGAGATTAGCAGCACGTTTACAATCAGTTGGGCCGAATGGCCCCCGTTTCTGTGCTGTAAATTCTGTGTAATGTCTACGTTGTCTGTCAAACAGGAGGTGTTGGAGAATTTCCAGACCAAGATGACGAGGCTGGAGCAACAGCAGCAGATGGCTCAGGGGGAGATCCTGGACCACGTCAACACGAGAAAGCTGCTGGGCAAGATGATGAACCTCCTCCTCATCGTCTTTGCCGTCGTCCTGATGCTGATGTCCACCATATCCGCCCTGGTCCTCCCTTTCATCAAGACCCGGGCAAGGACCATTACCACCGGCGCGGTTATCTTTCTATTGATCGCCATGTGGCAGAACTGGGAGTTCTTCAGCGTGTTTTCTGCACGGCGGATGTTCTACCGTTGGCGCTAAAGCCAGGGAGTCTAGTGGTTGGAGATGCGGATCGCCGTGAGCAGCACCAGAACAATCTCCCTTGAACCGATAGCAATCTGGACACAACAGCAGCAGCAGCACAGCCAGTCAACTGTGCGGCACAGAACCCTGGAAACCCCCAGCACCGAAGGAGGCCCTTTGGCTCCACCTGTCTGTGCCGGCTACAAAAAGAGCCATCCCCAGCCGAATCCCGCTATCCGGCTGTTGGTCCGTAGCCCGTTTGATATGCACTTGAAGTGCCGTAACCCAATACCTTTTAAACACAAATTAGGGTTTCTGCCTCTGCGACCCTTTCAGGCACGAGTTGCAGACCCACGCCTCCCTCCAGGTGAAAGATATCTCCTCAATTCCCCTCCAGTGCTTCTACTAATTACTTTAAATGTTTATTTCACCTTTTCTTTAAAAAAAAAGGAAAATAGATGCTCCCTCACCACTCTTACCAAGGCTCTTCAATTTAGTACACCTCGATTAAATCTCCCCTCTGTTCCAAAGAAAACAACCCCAGCCTATCCAATCTTTCCTCATGGCTAACAAATTCTCCATCCTCGTAACTCTCCTGCACCCTCTCGCTTAATGCAATCACGTCCTTCTTGTAATGCAGCCACCAGAACTGTGTGCAGTACTCGAGCTGCAGTCTAACTAGTGTTTTACACAGTCCCGAGCGTGTCCACCCTTGCTCTTATATTCTAGGCCTTGGGCTGATCAAGGAAGCTATTTTGTATTCCTTCCTAACTATCTTGTCTATCTGTCCTGCCACCCTCAGGGATCTGTGGACATGACAACAGCCCAACTGAAACCCACTGGAAACAGCCTTCCAGTCACTCAATATACTCGACGTCCTTTACCCTTTGCTGCCTGCCCTTTTGGATTCAACTCGCCACTTTCCCTGGGATCCCAATGGGCTTTTTACCTTTCTGAGCTGTGCGCCGTCTGGGACCTTGTCAAAAGCCCTGCTAAAATCCAGGTGGACCACATCAAAGGAGCTACGCTCATCAACCCTCTTTGTTTACCTCCTCAAAAAATTATTCAATCAAGTTAGCCGGATACGACCTGCCTTTAACAAATCCATGCTGACTATCCTTGATTAATCCGTGCCTTTCAAAATGACAATTAAGACGGTCTTTCAGAGTTTTTTTTCCCCCCCAATGATTAGTCTTTTCAGCTGACTGGCCTATAATTACTCTCTATTCCTTTCTCCCTTTTTACACAATGATACGATGACATTCGCAATCCTTCAGTCCAACACCTTGCCTAGAGCCAAGAGAGGACTGGAAAATCATGGTCAGAGCCTCTGCTATTTCCTCCCTTGTTTCTCTTAACAGCCTGGGATACATTTCATCTGAGCCTGGTGACTTGTCCACTTTCAAAGATGCTAAACCCCTTAACATTTCTCCTCTCATTCTGCTTCCCCCATCCAATATTGCACACTCCTCCTCAACTACAATGTCTGCATCTCTTTTGTGAGGACCGGCACTGAGCATTCATAGACGTGGCTTTCTCAGCAAGGGCGGACGGGGCCTCCCGCACCACTTGCCGGCCAACGGCAAAATGACGAGGCTTGGCAGCAGGCAACATGCCCACTCCAGCCCTGGAGAAGGATCCTTATTTTGGGGGCAGGTGCGGAAGAGAAACGTTTATGTAAACGTAAAGAAATTCTGGCCTTTTTCTTCTGCAATTTGGTTTAACGCTCCCCTCTTGCCCAAAAGTCCAGCACCTTGAACTGCGGCTGGATTGTCATCAAAAAGAATGTGGGAACATGGGTCCGAGCCAAGTGTGAGAAATGGTCCACACAATGCCAAATAAATGACTTAATCAATACTGAATCCTGGACTCGTATGTTGTTGAATTAGATTTTACACACACACACACACACACACACACACACAAAGAAAACCGACACTGAAACTTCTGGTCTATATATTGGGCAGCGCCCACCACCTGCTGAACTGTTCAGAGAATGCTCGACTGTTTGATTGACAATGAAAAGGATTTACGGCCGTGGGTTTCGATAACGCCCAAGGGCTTTAAATACCTAACAACAGACACCCGAGAGTGAGTTACAGACTGGAATCTAATCGAGGGGTTCGGGGGGTTTATATATAGAATAACAGATACCCGGGAGTGAGTTACAGACTGGAATCTAATCGAGGGGTTCGAGTGAGTTTATATATAGATTAACAGATACCCCCTTGAACCCCTCGATCAGATTCCAGTCTGTAACTCACCCCCGGGTATCTGTTATTCTATATATAAACCCCCTTGAACCGCTCGATTAGATTCCAGTCTGTAACTCACCCCCGGGTATCTGTTATTCTATATATAAACCCCCTTGAACCGCTCGATTAGATTCCAGTCTGTAACTCACTCCCGGGTATCTGTTATTCTATATATAAACCCCCTTGAACCACTCGATTAGATTCCAGTCTGTAACTCACTCCCGGGTATCTGTTATTCTATATATAAACCCCCTTGAACCGCTCGATTAGATTCCAGTCTGTAACTCACCCCCGGGTATCTGTTATTCTATATATAAACCCCCTTGAACCGCTCGATTAGATTCCAGTCTGTAACTCACTCCCGGGTATCTGTTATTCTATATATAAACCCCCTTGAACCAGTCGATTAGATTCCAGTCTGTACCTCACCCCCGGGTATCTGTTATTCTATATATAAACCCCCTTGAACCGCTCGATTAGATTCCAGTCTGTAACTCACCCCCGGGTATCTGTTATTCTATATATAAACCCCCTTGAACCGCTCGATTAGATTCCAGTCTGTAACTCACTCCCGGGTATCTGTTATTCTATATATAAACCCCCTTGAACCGCTCGATTAGATTCCAGTCTGTAACTCACCCCCTCACCAGTAATGGACGTTGCTCGCAATTAAACAAACAAAAAAAAAGAGAACCCCATTTCGGCAGGCTCAGAAAAGGAGACTTGCGGGTTTTAGGGCTCGAGGGAGGAAAAATCACGACACACGCTGAACCACTTAAAACCTCATCGCGACTTAAAATCCATTTAATTTGGAGGCACAAAGTTAATCCCCAGCCCAGGTAACAGTGGTGGCAAACAGAACACCAAAGGAATTTCGTGTCACCTCACTTGCCACTTTGTTGGCTGCAGGGGATCTGGGTTCGTACAGTCCGAAGCTCACTCCGCCCCAGGAGCCTTGCAGGTCGTCCGGCAGCTGGTCAGTCCCGGACTCCATCCGCACCCAATTCCGCAGAAGCGGAGGATCAACAGTCGCCTGCTTTTCCACCCCACCGATCCTTCACGAGGTATCGACCGGCCAAGTGGTCGTGGGGGTTCAGCAGCATCGACGGTTCCTGACATACAAGTGATTGCCAGGTCCCCGACATGTGCAATTTCCATCCAATCACCTCATTCGCGATTGAATTGGTTACAGCGCAGAAGGCAGCTATTCGGCACATCGTTCTCCTGCTGGCTCGCTGCAGGGGCGACTCATCTAATCCCAATCCGTTGCCTTTTCCACAGAGCCCTGCAAATTCTTCCTCGTTGGGAACCGTTTCTCCCCATCTATTCTGTCTCGACCCCTCATGCTTTTGAACACCCCTAACAAGTCTCCTCTCAATCTTCTCTTCTCCCAGGCGAACAGCCCCAGCCTCTCCAATCTATCCGTGTAACTGAAGTCCCTCATCCCTGGAACCATCCTCATCAAACTTTTCTGCACCCTCTCTAAAGCCTTCCGAAAGAGCGGTGCCCGAATCGGACACAATACTATAGTTGAGGCCATAACCAGTGTTTTATAAAAGTTCATCCTAATTTCCTTGCTTTTGTACTCTATGCCTCTACTTACAAACCACTTGTCTCATCTGCAAATTTTGAAATTGTGTCCTGCACACCCAAGTCTAGGTTATTAAATAAAGATCAAGAAAAGTAGGGGTCTTAGTGCAGATTCCTGGAAAACTCCATTGTGTTCCTTGCCCTACCTTTTGCCTTTGTGGGAACATTGCTCAGCCACACTTGAACCATCTCCTCTTTAACAGGCAGCCCATTGTCGCGCTACAGTTTTGCCTGCCAGTCTTCGATTCCCGATTTACCTGGGCCAGATCTGTTCTCACCCCCACTGAAACTGGCCCTGCCTCAATTAAGCATTTTCACTCCGGATTGCTCCTTGTCCTTTCCCATAACTAACCCTAAACCTCATATTATTATGATCACTGTCTCCTAAAGTGTTCCCCGAATGACACTTGATCCACCTGACCCACCTGATTTCCCCAGAACCAGATTCAGCAATACCTCCGCCGTCACTGGGCTGGGGAAACAAAACAGATCCAAGAAAAATCTCCTGAGCCTGCTATGTGAACTAAAGTCCCCCACTCCATCGTTTTTGCATCTCTAATTTCCTTGCTAATTTTCTCCTCTATATCTTTCCCACTAGTTGCTGGCCTATAAAATGCACCTCTATTGTTTGAGCTCTAACCAAATAGATTCTGTCCTTAATCCCTCTCGGACATCCTCTCTCTCTCCAGCTCTGTAATATTCTCCCTAATCAGTACTGCCACCCCTCCTCCTTTCTTTCCTTCCCCTGTTTTTTTTTGCATCCAGGAATATTTAGTACCCAGACCTGCCCTGTTTTGAGGCAGAGTCTGGAGACTGCGACCTTTGAGGTGCTGCTTGCTGGTCACCTTCCTGGCTACCAAACCCTCATCCCTCTTTCTACCGATGTGGACCACAACCTCTGGCTGGTTACGCACCTCCCTCAGGGTGCTCTGCAGCCGCTCAGTGACCTCCTTGACCAGGGAGGCAACAGACGATCCTGCATTCGCGCCCCCGGCTGCAGAAATGCCTGTCCGTTCCCTGAACAACAGAACCCACCCCCCCAGCACTATTGCTTTCCTGATCTTCCTCCTGCCCACCCCCCACCCTGCACAGCTGAGCCGCCCACGGTGCTGCAGACTTGGCCTCTGGCTGTACTCCCCAGCAGAACTGTCACTCTCGCCAGCATTCAGAACTGACTGACTGTTGGAGAGCGAGATGCAGCAAAGTTCAAGGAGAATTAAAACAAAAGAGGGGGGGGGGGAGGGGAAAAAAACCACAAAAACGGTTCAGAATATTATTGGGGTGGCGGATGGTTTTCACCGACCGGAGTCCCTTGGTTATTTTTTTTAAAAATCATCACACAAAGGGAGACTGAAAGACTGAAATGATGGGGTCTTCGTGGTTTCGAACTACCAGCACGCTGTGGAACTTGTCGATCAGCATCAGAAGCACCGAGCGACGCATGTTCTCGTTGTACATGATCTCCTCCAAGTGATGGCAGCCACGAAAATAATGCAAGAGTCTGGAAAGGAGAGAGAGAGAGAGAGAGAGACACACACACACACAGAGTGAGAGAGACAGACAGGGCTTTTACGTGCGAATGAGAAAGAGCAAGAAGGGAAAGAATGTGTGGGGCGCGGGGGGTGGGTGTGGGGAGACGGAGTGCGGGGGAGAGAATGTGAATGAGGGATACAGAGTGAGTGAGTAAAAGTGGAGGGAATGTGAGAGGGGGGGACAAAGTGCGCGTGCGTCTATGGGAAGGAGGGGGAGGGAGTTTGCGGCGGGGGTGGGAAGGGTGGGGGCAAGCGCGAAAGGGGCTTTCAATTGTCAGTTTGTAAATCAGCCGGCGAGTGCCGGCAGGATGTTCGACTAGGTGGGGCATCGCACCGAGCACATTCACGTTCCCCCCCCCCCCCCCCCACTCCCGTCCTGCACTTTTCATCAGAGGTCACCAGACAACGATCACGTGGTTGAATGTGGGAGGTGGGTGGGGGGGGGGGGGGGGGGGGGCACAGAGAAGATACTTCCCCTGGTGTTCGGGGGTGGGGGGGGGGGGGCGCCGAGACCCACTGGGGATCGGTGCAATCAGTAACCCGAGAGCTGCGCCCGGCACCTACTTTGCAAGCATCCGCAGGTCCTCCGGGTTCTGGGCAGCCGGAACGTTCTGGATCACTTTCCTCTCGTGCTCGGACAAGCTGGCCAGCAGGTTCTCGGTCATGCGTTTGTTCAACGGCGAGTCACCGCCGGGAAGCAGCTCGGCGCTGGAGTTGTCCATGCTCGGACTGGTCAGGGTCATATCATCGCTACTGGCTGCGGAAGGACAGGAGAGTGAGTGTGTGCGAATGCGAGAGAGAGAGAGAGAGAGAGAGAGAGGCGGAGAGGTTTAGGGAGGGAATTCCAGAGCTTAGGGCAGCTGAAGGCATGGCGGCCAATGGGGGAGTGATGGGGAGATGCGTGAGAGGCCGGAATTGGAGGAGCGCAGAGATCTGGGAGGGGGTTACTGAGATGGGGAGGGTGGAGGGACAGGAAGACATGAAGGATTTACGTACGAGGGTGAGTATTTTATTTTGGCCAGGCCAGGAGCAAGTGTAGGTGGGCGAGCACAGTGGGGTGATGGGTGAATGGGACTCGGTGAAAAGTCAGCTTGCTCGTCGTCCGGCACGAGGGGGACGGGCAGGAAACCCCGGCGCAAAAAAAAACCGGCAACGGAACCTGGGATCTCCCTAAACCCAGCAAAAAAAAAAAACGCAGCGCGAGCCCGCTTGCGGGGGGGGGGGCGGAGAATCCCGGCGCAGAATAAACAGCAAGCGACCGACGTACTTGGCGACCCGAAGCTCAGGGCATTGGGGGCGCTGAGGCTTCGCCCGCCGACGCGGGCAGGGAGCAACTTGTCTTCCTCCCGTCCTTCGACGTCCACCTCGCTGGGAGGGACCATCAGGCAGACGTAGGTGTGGAGCTGAATCAGTAGCCGGTGCTGCAACATCCAGATAACCATCTGGACCAGCTGTGCCTGGGGGGGGGGGGCGGGCGGGGAAAAAAAAACAAGATAAGTGGGGTCGGGAGTGGGGGCGGAAAATCAAGTCTGCCTACAATGACACTGCTATCCCCGGCCAGAATGGAGATGACCCCTCGTCAATCACACCCGGAAACCACATAGTTATACTTGGAATGGATTCGATAGGGTAGATGTAGAGAAGATGATTCCACTTGTGGGGGGCAGAACTCGGGGGGCCATCAATATAAGACGGTCACTCATAAATCCAATGGGGAATTCAGGAGAAACTCCTTTCCCCAGAGAGTGGTGAGAATGTGGAACTCGCTCCCACAGGGAGTGGTCGAGGTGAACAGTATCGATGTATTTAAGGTCCCTGTACCATAGGAAGCTGCATCTTTTATGGCTTCAGGACAGCGCTCCCCTCCCCTCCCTCTGTTCCTGACGTTCACAGAAATAGGAAGGACATCCCGCTGAGCTCTTACCTCCTGCACCGGTGGGGCCAATGGGTTCTTGAACTGAGACAGGGAGGTCGGCAGTGAGAACTTGGAGAGCACGGTGAGCAGGTCGTTCCCGGGAAACTGCTGAGAAAAGTGTTCGGCGAGGGGAGAGTATCTGCAACCAACGTACCAAAAGGTGAGGGGGAGAGCGGGGGGGGGGGGGGGGGGGCGGTGCGGTGGCCCCGGGATACACACAGCACTTAGCGCTGACCAGCACCTGGTGTGTTAAACCCACTTAACCCCCACTCCCTCCCCTCCATCTGGAAGCCAGACTGACACATTGTTGTTGCCCGGTGGTGGAAGCCTCATGCCTTACTCTGAAAGAGTTCAGCAGACAGCAAGATTAGCTGGATTCAAGCTGCGCTGACCTCCAAACAAATGACTGACATCCCAGGAAGAAACACTCCCAGGACAGGCACAGCACGGGAGTTAGATACAGAGTAAAGCTCCCTCTGCACTGTACCCCATCAAACACTCCCAGGACAGGTACAGCACGGGGGTTAGATACAGAGTAAAGCTCCCTCTACACTGTCCCCATCAAACACTCCCAGGACAGGTACAGCACAGGGGGTGAGATACAGAGTAAAGCTCCCTCTACACTGTCCCCATAAAACACTCCCAGGACAGGTACAACACAGGGGGTTAGATACAGAGTAAAGCTCCCTCTACACTGTCCCCATTAAACACTCCCCAGGACAGGTACAGCACGGGGTTAGATACAGAGTAAAGCTCCCTCTACACTGTCCCCATTAAACACTCCCCAGGACAGGTACAGCACGGGGGTTAGATACAGAGTAAAGCTCCTTCTACACTGTCCCCATCAAACACTCTCAGGACAGGTACAGCACAGGGGGTGAGATACAGAGTAAAGCTCCTCTACACTGTCCCAAACCCAACAGCACAATCTTTGCATTTCCTTTAACAGTCATAGCTTTGCTTCCCTCTCTTCCTTTGAGTAAAATGATCAATTTTGCGCCAAAGTTAAGGGTGGATTCACGTGAACCCAAGAGCTCGGACGGAAACAATAGGAAATGCCAGCCTTGCCAGTGATGCTGTGCCAACAAGAAATTCGGGAAAGAACACTTCTTTCACAGAAGAGAACCCTTCACCCTGTGTAGTCTGGCCTATGCTACATGGTGCAACTGGTGATGGGCAACACCTATAGTCTTTCACAATGTTACCCACAGTACAATAAGAATTTTATATGTGGATTTCCAGCAGTGGTTTTTCTTCCTCGACCCACCCCCCGAATCTCGGAGTTCCTGCCCCACCTCGGGCCTTTCTCTGTCCAATCCCTCTGGCACCCGGCTCCCTTACTCACATGCAGATATTGGCGTCGGAGAGAGCATATAGAAGTTGTTCTCGCACAATGGGTAAATGACGATGGCTTTACCCCAGTACACCAGGTGAGCGGCCAGCTGGAAGACCTGCGGAGCACAAGACAGAGGAAGATGGGAGGGCGGCGCTATCGGGAGCCTCTTTCCTGACGTCTTGGCCGCGAAGTTCTTTGGGCCGTTCCCCCCCCCCCGGGGAGGCGAAAGGTGCTACAGCAAGGAAAGTCCACTCCGCGGGCAGCACCGTCTAGTGCGAGCGCTCAGAACTGCAGCGCATTCACCGTCTAACCCTCGCTGCGTTGCGTCAAGTTAGAACAAACCCACTTGAAGGACTCGCAGCCTCACTCGAACACGGTCGCCCTGATCGGGCAGCTCGGTCGAGCGGGCCAGGAAGGAGACAAAAAGGAGGCGCCATGCTGTGTCCACTGGAGGGCCGGCCAGCCAGGTTGCCTGTGTCCGGCACTTACTGTTGGCTCCTTCTCCGATGCATTGAGAAAATGGCAGAGACTGCAGATCACATATTATCGGCCATCTCAGAACCCAGGATAGAGCAGTTTCGGTGTGCGCAGTGGATTGTGGGTAATTTGGCCACCATTACTGGCTGATTGCTGCGTCGGGCGACCAATGACTGGAACATTGGTGGTGGGGGGGGGGGGGGGGGGGGGTGTTGCTGAACAATCAAAGGCATGGGGTCATGGGATGACCGCCCACCCCCCCCGCCATTCTCCCACCCCTGGGGATTAAAAAAAAATGGTCCAATCAGAGTTGACATTAAAATGAGAACATGGACACTTCTTTACTGACTGTAGGAACAACACACAGCGTGAATGGGTGGGGAGGGGAGATGGGAGGCTGACACCTCCACTTTTACCTGCAGTAGAGCCAGGTCAGCATCCTGCGCCAGTTGCTGCAGGTTCTTCATGGCTGACGTGGTCTTGATGATCCGCACCAAAGCCGGGGAGCAGTCCACTGGCAACTGGCTGAGCAACGACTTCTCATCGTCCAACAGCAACAGAGCATGGTATGGCCTGTGAGCAGAGAGAGATAAGAGAAGATAGCAGAAGGGCGGGAAGGTAACACCCAGCCTCCCATCTACGTCCGGCAGCCGTAACCCCAGCCACCGTAACCTTTCTGCAGAATTCGAATTACGCAGTGCAGTCGGCCACTCAGCCCATCGTGTGTGTCCTGTGCCGCCTCTTGGAAAGAGCTATCCGATTAGCCCCTCTCCCCTGCTCTTTCCCCCCTACCCCTGCAAATTTTTACCCTTCCAGCATTTCTCCGATTCCCCTTTTGAAAGTTACTATTGAATCTGCTTCCACCGCCCTTTCAGGCAGCGCGTTCCGGATCACAACAACTCACAGCGGTCGAAAACATTCCCCTCCTCTCCCCCTCTGGTTCTTTTCCCGATTATCTTAAATTTGCGTCCCTCTGGTTACCGACCCTCCTGCCGCAGTTTCCCCTTATATACTCATCAAAACCCTTCCTGCTTTTGAACGCCTCCATTAAATCTCCCCTTAGCCTTCTCTGCTGTAAAATGTTTACACCCACATGACCTCCAGCTGCCGTTACAAAAAAGGGAACCCGCTCCACTGCCTGTCTTTCACTTCATCCTGCACCTCTTTGTTCCCTCTCTTTCCACCTCTGCGGGAAGGGGAGCCGCGGCGGGGGTGGGGGGGGAATGGTGGGGTCTCCACAGAAGGTTGGGGAAATTCTCTGATGGTTCAAAGTGGAAGGGCAGCAAGACAGTGAGGGAGCAGAGAAAGAGGATGGTCAATGGCTGCCAAGAGGATGTATGTGGCAATAATGAGTGGCTCTACATACCGGATAGCTTTGAGGCTCCGCTCAATGGCATTAGGAGGGATGTAGTCAGTGCCCACTCGGTGGATTTTGTGAGGGAGGCAGAAGCTGAGTTCCAGCCAGTTGTTGATATGCAGGTGGACCACACCAGTGGTGCAAAGGCTAAAAGAGGACGTCAAGGGGGAGGGTAAGTGTTACAGCAGAGAAAAATCACAAGTCCATTAACCAACAGGCAGCTCGACGTGCAGGCATCTCCCCCCTTCCCCCGCCCCCCCCACTTTCCCAAGGGCTTAGCTTTGGCTCAGCCCATCTCAGAGGGTTGGAGCCCCGCTCGAGGGCCGGGCCCACATAATCCAGGTTGGCACTCCCCAGGGCAGTGCCGCGCTGTCTGAAGGGGGTGGGGTAACGGAGAGAGGAGACGTTAAACCCGAGGCCTCTGCCTGCCCTCTCAGGTGGACGGAGGTGGTCCCACAGCCACCATTTGAAGGAGGCTGTGAAAGGCGTTATAAAAATGCAGGTCTGCCTTTCGGCTGGTTCCGTTCGGGGTTCCACAAATCACAACCCGAGTGAACATTCTTTAAACAATACCGATGGTGTTGGAGGGCGGAGGGGGGGGGGGGGGGAACAGAGGCAGAGGTGATCGACAGGCACGGGCTCGGCCCAGACACCCCATCGACGCTTTCTTTCCAGGACCTGAAAATCTGCCACGGACGCCTCAGGCGAGGCTTAGGAGGGCAGTCATACCGCACCCACCAACTTGTGCCCAGAGAGAATCGCCGTCTTTGGGAGAGAAAGTGGTGGGAAATGGTTTCAAGTTGACGTTCTTTTCTGAAATTTCCACACGAGGCTCACCTGTCAAAGGCTTTCTTCAAATCGGAGGCCAACTTGCACTTGGGCAGGATGTGGATGGAACGGCGACTGGGAGCCATCGCCTGCAAGAGGAATAGGTGTCACAAAAGCGTCTCTGTTTTGTTAAATATATTGTTTAAGGATTCATTTTTGAAAGATTGAAGAAATGTTCAATTTTGGGGTTTTCAAAGAGGGTCATGTAAAGGTCACTTGACTTTGATAAACAGTCCCTGGAAATGTTTTTCTATTTGAAAGGAGGCACCGAGAGGTCGTGAGGAAAACAAGCCTTTCCGGGAAACCACCTGACTCATGGAACAACCACCACAAGCCTTTCTGGGAAACCACCTGACTTCCAGCAACAAGCAGCAGCCTTTTGGGGGAAACCACCTGACTTTCAGCAACAAGCCTTTCGGGAAACCACCTGACTTCCAGCTCACCGCAGAGAGCTTTGGGCACCTGTGGAAGTTGTTTACAAAGAAGTGACAGGTCAAGATTGATGGAGGTCAAAAGGCTGACCTCCTGTTGTCGGTTTCGCTTTTGGACCGTTTTGAGTTGGGGGGGGGGGGGGGGGGGGAGGGGGGGGTCGAACTGTATAAAAAGGGAGAGAACTCCAAGGAAGGAGAGACCACAACCCAGCTCAGCTTTCCAGCACCCCCCTAGAAGACCCTTACCACCCATAAAATACAAAACTTTGCTGAACGCATACAGCGGTGACTGAACTTTACCAACTATTAGAAACAGCAAGTGATTCAAATGGGGTTTGTTACAAAGTGACAAAGAGTGGGCACGTATTCACTGGAAAGGTAGAAGCGTTCTGCCTTTGTGTGGGCAGTCTGCCTGAAATAAAGAGAGTACTTTTAAGGCACTACGACTGGCAACTATGCAAGTGACACTAAAGCAGATGGCTCGTTGCTTTTTTTTGGCCGATATGAGCAACAGAATTGTTTAAACACAGGCGTTTTAAGTAGCGGAGAAGGAGAGGGAGAGGTGGAAAGTAAATGGAAGAGGTTTTCACCGTGGCTGTGAAGGGAACTCACTCTCGGACATGTGGACACCTCATCCTGAATTGCCAGCATCAGCTTGGCCTCGCGGGTCAGGTACTGGCAGCGCTGCTCCTCGTGCTGCAGGACGATGGCGATTCGGCGCGAGAGGTTGTGCATGCAGCCGATCACCGAGGGGTCAGCGTTCGCCTGTCAGCGGCCAAGAAAGACGTGGCGTTAATATCCCGCAAAGGGCGACAGCAAAGCGTGAAAACGTACATGGTCCCCGGCATTGAGAATTTGGAGACCTTTTCTTCATACCAACAGAACTTTTACCTATAAAAGCGTCTTTAACACGGTAAAGTCACCCACGGTGCTTCACGAGAGTGTTATCAAACAAATTTAACCCCGAGCCGCATCAGGAGATATCAGGGATGGGCAACCGAAAGTTCGGTCAAAGAGGTCGGTTTTAAGCAGCGTCTTAATGGAGGGAGAGAGAGAGAGGCGGAGAGGTTTAGGGAGGGAATTCCAGAGCTCAGGGCCCCCAGGCAGCTGAAGGCACGGCCGCCAATGGTGGAGCGATGGGAATCGGGGGATGGTCAAGAGGCCGGAATTGGAGGAGCGCAGAGATCTCGGAGGGTTGTCGGAGGTTACAGAGAGAGGGAGGGTTGTCAGGGCTGGAGGTGGTTACAGAGATAGGGAGGGTTGTCGGGGCCAGAGGAGGTTACAGAGATAGGGAGGGTTGTCGGGCTGGAGGAGGTTACAGAGATAGGGAGGGTTGTCGGGGCTGGAGGAGGTTACAGAGATAGGGAGGGTTGTCGGGGCTGGAGAGGTTACAGAGATAGGGAGGGTGTCGGGGCCGGAGGAGGTTACAGAGATATGGAGGGTTGTAGGGGCTGGAGGAGGTTACAGAGATAGGGAGGGTTGTCGGGGCTGGAGGAGGTTACAGAGATAGGGAGGGTTGTCGGGGCTGGAGGAGGTTACAGAGATAGGGAGGGTTGTCGGGGCTGGAGGAGGTTACAGAGATAGGGAGGGTTGTCGGGGCTGGAGGAGGTTACAGAGATATGGAGGGTTGTAGGGGATTTGAAAATGTGGGTGACAATTTTTAAAATGGAGATGTTTCCAGTGGCTTTTCCTTTCTCAATCTGTGCTCGGAAAGCTGATACCACTAGGACGGCACACTGGCAAAAGGAAGACAATCTCCCGCACGGCAGCAACTGCCAGGCAAAACAAAACTAAACAAAGAAATGGCCATGGGACTCATCGGATCTGCTGCCTCCAAGTCAAACGTGGTTCAGTGGGTCACCTTCTTGCTTCTGCATTCAGGAGGCTGCGGGTTCGAGCCCCATTCGTGACTCGGTAGCCTGGGCCGACGAGGGAGCGCCGTGCTGTCCTCTTGGGCGAGACGTTGAACTGATGCCCGTGGCTTTCGGGCTCAGGCGGGCACCAGAGACCCGGCAGAAAGGAGCTACATTTTTTTTTCCCCCCCCCCCAAAGGAAATCAGCTGTGAAACGGCGCGAGGGGCAGAATAAGGTCAAAAGGCAGCTGGGGGGGGGGGGCGAGAATCCGATCGCAGCTAACCACGCTCAACGGGAGAGGCCCGACTCGGGGAGACGCGGTCTGCCGTACCCGCAAAGCGAACACCACGTTGAACAGAATCATGGTCGGCATCTCCCGCTTCGGAGACGGGTCCAGTTTGGAAACCTGAAAGAGACCACAAGCTGGGTCAAAGAGTGGGCACGATGTAGGGGAGGAAGTCGCACAGTGAAGGAAGGGGTGTTAGCGGGTAGGTGGTGGGGGGGGGGGGGGGATGGGGGCGAGGGGTTTCCTCACCTGGAGCCCGAGGGGCGGCTGCAGCAAGGTCGGGTGGCGACAAAACGGACGTTGTCAATCTTCAGCTCAAACTTCTTCCCGCACATCTCCGACTTGGTCGCCAGGATGGTTGCCAGGATAACGTCGGAGAACCTCAAAGGGTAAAACAAAGAGGAACGCACAAGTGAATAATTGGACTGCGGCGTAGCTTGGTGGCGACGTCCGACTCCGAGTAATTGCCCCTCTCCCCCCCCCCCCCCCCCCACCCCCAACAGCTGAAGACTAATTCGATTGCACGCTCGAAAAACAGGAACAAAACTCGATTGGCATTTCGTTCAATTGCAAGCGACCCCAATTATGGGGGCGGGGGCAGGAGCAGGCGTGCCAGAGAATATTCCGGTCAAACAAGACAACGCGGAGATTGATCCCGACACGTTGCGTGAAAACAGAGAGAGAGAGAGGGGGGGGCGGAGAGGGGGGGGGGCGGAGAGAGGGGGGGGCGGAGAGAGGGGGGGCGGAGAGAGGGGGGGGCGGAGAGAGGGGGGGGGGCGAGAGAGGGGGGGGCGGAGAGAGGGGGGGCGGAGAGAGGGGGGGCGGAGAGAGGGGGGGCGGAGAGAGGGGGGGGGAGAGAGGGGGGGGCGGAGAGAGGGGGGGCGGAGAGAGGGGGGGGCGGAGAGAGGGGGGGGGCGGAGAGAGGGGGGGGCGGAGAGAGGGGGGGGGCGGAGAGAGGGGGGGGGCGGAGAGAGGGGGGGGCGGAGAGAGGGGGGGGCGGAGAGAGGGGGGGGCGGAGAGAGGGGGGGCGGAGAGAGGGGGGGGCGGAGAGAGGGGGGGGCGAGAGAGGGGGGGGCGGAGAGAGGGGGGGGCGGAGAGAGGGGGGGGCGGAGAGAGGGGGGGGCGGAGAGAGGGGGGGGCGGAGAGAGGGGGGGCGGAGAGAGGGGGGGGA